>NC_049986.1:23314993-23396233 GCF_000003815.2 Branchiostoma floridae | reverse complement strand
ACCACGAGGGATGTTGATTGCTTTTGTTTCTATCTGCCCCCCTCCCCAGCTGTGTTACATGATCTTCCTGTTCCTCCTGTCCCTCTCCGGACTGCTGCCGGGCTGTGGGAACATCCTGCTGGACATGGCCATCAGCCTGTGGATGACAACATCCATCGTCGAGCTCATCCGGACCATATACAGGGATAATGAGGTGAGGCTGCTCATCATGAATACAACAGTCCCTGTCCCTGGTGCTGAAAACACCATCCAACTGACTTCACTAGACTATCCAACTGACATCTGTCCCTGGTGCTGAACTCAATCATTGTTTTGTAGTGTCAGATCCTTTTTCGGGCAAATTGGTTATGGGCAAACATAACTATAACAACAGTCCCTGTCCTTGATGCTGAAAACATCATCCAACTGACTTCTGACTTCTGTCCTTGGTGCCAAACTTAATTTTGTTATTTTTAGGTGTCAGGTCCTTTTTTCAGGCTTATTGGCCATTGGACAAACATAATAACAGGCCCTGTCTGAGGTGCTGAAAACACCATCCAACTGACTTCTGTCTCCAATGCTGAACTGAAATTTCATTATTTGGGGGGGGGGGATCCTTTTTGAGGCACATTGGTCATTGGGCAAACATAACAACAGGCCCTGTCCATGGTGCTGAAAACACTATCCAACCAACGCCTTTCGCTAGTATTGAACCCAATTTAATTTTTTTTTGAGGGGTCAGATCCCTCTTCAGGCTCATTAGTCTTTGGACAAATATAACAACAGGCCCTGTCCCTGGTGCTGAACACCACATCCAGTATAGTTATTAAATCTTTTTACTTATGTATTGGCGCTGCCAATCTTCGTTTCTATAGCCCTTTGGTCACACAGGCCACTACAGAAGGGAGCTAGTCCAACGGTAGTGGAGTTTGATCAACTCTCATGATCTGTCTCTAAGTGTTAAGTAGGGAAAGCAGCAGGTGGTATGGAGTCTTATCATATCCAACTGTTTCTAGTACAGAAACTCATCTGTACTGGTAGAATCCAACAAATTGTTCCATCACCTAGGAAACGTGTTGAGACAAAGCTCAATTTCTACCTACAGATGTTCCAAAGCTCCTCCAGTTGGCACAATGTCTGGGGCTACAGAGACTGTCCAAAAAATCATCGCTGCTGGTAGAATTCAACATTTTGAATTTGTTCCATCACCTAGGAAACGTTACCTGTTAGAAAATTTTTGTCGAACAACTCTACTTTTCTTTTTCTCCAGATGTTCAAAAGCTCTTCAGGTTGGCACAATGTCTGGGGCTACACAGAGACCGTCCTGATCGTGTTGTTCTGGGTGGCGCACTTTGTCGTGAAGGTCGTGGGGACGCGGGTGGGGTTCGTTCACCCAAAGGACGCCAAACTGCTGCTGGCCATCATGGTGTTCTTCTTCTTCCTGCGGTTGCTGTATGTGTTCGCTCCGAACAGTCTCTCACTGGGACCCAGGCTGGTCATGCTCAGGAAGATGGTAAGGACTGTGTCTGTGTGTTGAGGATTAACAGATCCTGCTTGGTGCCGCATAGCCTGCTTGTAGCCCTTATATAGGGAATTTGTTTTGACAGAAGGTAACATGTTGTCCACAAGATATGACAACATTTCATTATAATTATTTTGTCTTCCTTTTTTCACAGATTCAGATCGACCTGGTGGTGTTCTTCCGTCTGCTTGTGGTGTTCATGTGCATCCATGGCGTGGTGTCCCAGATCCTGCTGCAGCCCTGGCACCAGCTGGACAGCAGTGTGGTGGAGATGCTGGTCTGGAGACCCTGGCTACATGTCTGGCTCACTCCATACAGCTACCTGGAAGGTATATAGGTCTTTTGGTCCTTTTGTACATTGAATAGTTAATAAATTAGAGGCCAGTTAATTGCACAATGGATTACTGCACTCTTCAGCTGGAAAACTTTGCATTACTGCACCACCCGGATAATTGCACGAAATATGCTGGCAAACGGTGTTTGCAAATAGGCTCTGTTTTAAAGTTAATTTTTTAATTTAGTATTATAGTTTCAAATCCAAGAACCATCAAATACAATTGGACAGGTGGAGCCGTATGTTCATCATTTCCGAATTGAAAAAAAAAAAGAAAAATAAAAAAAAAAAAAGTGAAAAAAAAAAATTGTGTCATTTCTTTCTCCAGGTAACTGTGATAGCTTGGTTGTGGTACCACCCCCCGACCAGCCTCCCAGTTGGTACGCCCCCAACGTTACCATGCCGACCTGCCCAGCGGAAACCTCGGACGCGTGCGAGGGTCACTGGTTCCTCTACATGTCTCTCAGCTTCTATCTCATCTGTGTGCGGTTCGGCCTCCTCACCGTGCTCTTCGCTATGTTCAAGTGAGTCGGGCTCATCCTTTTGTTGTGTGTGTAAGTCATTATATAGGGCTGTGTACCTTAACATACATATAGAATACAACACGGTGTATTCCGTATCACCCAAGGTATCAGCCCGCCTTCGGCTGTCAGGTGATCCGACCCGCGGGAGGGCTGGGACCGAGGGTGATGCGGAATACACCGTGTTGTATTTTATTTATGTCATACCCACCTGAGAAAACCCATGTTTTGATGCGAAATGCGCCAGAAGTTGAACAAATTTGGTGCCCTCGAACAGAAAGTGTTGCATCAGTAATGTTCCAACGTCCGAATCAGGTATTCGAACTTTTGATGGCGCCGTACTCGGCCCGCTCAAAACAGTTTGATTTATTCGAATGGAGCCCGTGTGATACGCCTTTCAAACCGGTGAGATACGGAAGTTATGGCCCAGTCCGGAACACCCGTATCGAACGTTTTCGCGTCACAGGTATGACATAAAGAGGTTTACTGTAGGTGCGGGTCCAGACCTGTGCCTTTACCCGAATAGAATTTAAAAAAAATTTCTGCCTGAAAAACTTTAATAGGTTACCCCATGGATAAAGGTGAACCAGCTTTACTGTTAGGTGTTACTTAAGCCTGCATTCAATAAGTATTTTACTTGCAGTAAAACTTACCAGAGGGTACACGGGGAGTCGCGGGAGATCTGGATGTACCAGCGTTACAAGCTGATCATCGACCTGGACCGGCGTGACAGCCTGCCTCCTCCACTGGTCATCTTCCACTACATCTATATGCTGGGCCGCTACCTGTGCTGGTGTTGGAAGTGCAGGGTTGTCACTAAGGTGGGTGGGTGTTTTTTTGTTTGTTTGTTTGTTTGTTTGTTGAGAGAGTGAGTGGGTGAAAGAATGAAGCCTGCCTCCACCACTGGTCTTGTTCCACTACATCTACATGCTGGGCCGCTACATGTGCTGGTGTTGGAAGTGCAGGGTTGTCACTAAGGTGGGTGTTTGTGGGTTGAGTGAGTGAGGGAATGAGTGAGTGAGTGAGTAGTGAAGGAATGAAGCTTGCTGTCGCTGCTGGTACCGGTTGTGTTTCTACATGTGCTGGTGCTAAACATATAATGTAACCATATTCGATGTATCTGAAGTCTAATCGTGTAATTGCAAGACATGAATTCCTTAGTCCCAAAGTTTAAAGGTTTGAGCATATTAGGTCGTACAAATGATCTGCAATGCTGAATGCAACATTCAGCACCCAGGACAGGGATGTTGTTGTTAGGTGTTTTCAAATGCATTATAATGTCCTTGGTGCTGACATCTGGCATTGCAAATTATTTCCATTGTATTCCTAATCATAAGAATACTATAAACATGGTACATTGCTCAATTGAAACCAGTTCACACAACTACATCTCGCTCTGTCCCTGATTCTCATCATCATCTGTTGTCCCTAGCAGGCGGGGCAAGACGGCGTCTCTCCATAGCACTCGATCTTTCATAGCTGCTCCTAAGTCCTCAATATCAATCCCAGTGTCTCTGGAAATGGTTGCTGGTTAGGTGAGCTTTCTCGAGTAGGTCTTTCCCCTCGGTCTTCAGAGGATGAGTGAAGACAGTGACCTTCGAACTGGACACGCCTCTGCCTGAGACTATGGGACACTCAGGGAAGATTACCATAGATGGTTTTGACAGATGCATCTTCTTTTCAGCTGACACACTTTGCCAGAAGAACAAGTTGTGTCTATTTATGCTTTAAATCTTTGTGAACCATGGGACAGACTTTCACCTCTGACTCTATTGTCATGTTGCCATTGACATTCAAGTTCAGCACGTTTTCTTTCAATTTTAAATCAGAGAACCCCAAAATAAGTTTGGTGTGGCCCTAGACTAACAAAATGCACCATCCCATCAGATCAAGGTGGCGTATGGAGAGAAGACCTACTCCAGCCAGGACATGGTGGATGGGGGGCTGGATGTTCCAGATGGAGAGGAACTCGACGAAGACAGGTTCAGTTTCTGGAAGTCCTGCGCTCACAGCTTCAACTCCAGTCAGAGGAAACAGGCAGCTCAGGAGAGCAGGCAGATGACACAGACTGAAGTGTGAGTAGGGTTTTTATTAGGGCTTTGGTGGTTAGTGACAGTGTGAGAGACTTCCAGATTTCTATCTGTTAGTTTAGCTGGGTGCATTAGTGCTCTGGGGGAGTTGATTGAAAGGGTGGAAAAACTCAAATTATGTTGATGGAATGTAATACTTCTTTAAGTTAAAGTTTTCCTTTCCTTTTTCCCCCAGCTATGAGCAGGTGAGCGATGACCTGTCCCGCCTGGACGTCCGGGTGAGGAGGAGGCACGACCGGCTCCACGATCGCGTCGTCAAGGTGGAGAAAATGATGCAGGAGAGCATGCTGACTCTGGAGACCATCAAACACCTGCTCCTGACAAAAGGTGGGTCACCATGGTTACTGTTGCTATGGGAACTGTTGCTATGGAAATTGTTGCTAAGGAAGGTTAAAAGATGATGCAGGAGAGCATGCTCACCCTGGAGACCATCAAACACCTGCTACTGACAAAAGGTGGGTCACCATGGTTACTGTTACCATGGTTACTGTTGCTATGGGAACTGTTCCTATGGCAACTGTTGCTATGTAAGATTGAAAGATGATGCAGGAGATCATGCTCACCCTGAAGACCATCAAACACCTGCTCCTGACCAAAGGTGGGTCACCATGGTTACTGTTGCCATGGGAACTGTTGCTATGGAAACTTTTGCTATGTAAGGTTGAAAGATGATGCAGGAGAGCATGCTGACTCTGGAGACCATCAAACACCTGCTCCTGACGAAAGGTGGGTCACCATGGTTACTGTTGCTATGGGGACTGTTGCTATGTAAGATTGAAAGATGATGCAGGTGAGCATGCTGACACTGGAGACCATCAAACACCTGCTCCTGACCAAAGGTGGGTCACCTTGGTTACTGTTGCTATGGAAGCTGTTGCTATGTAAGGTTGAAAGATGATGCAGGAGAGCATGCTCACTCTGGAGACCATCAAACACCTGCTCCTCACAAAAGGTTGGTTACTGTTGCTATGGGAACTGTTGCTATGTAAGGTTGAAAGATGATGCAGGAGAGCATGCTCACCCTTGAAACCATCAAACATCTGCTGCTGACGAAAGGTGGGTCACCTTGGTTACTGTTGCCATGGGAACTAATGCTATGTAGGGTTGAAAGATGATGCAGGAGAGCATGCTGACCCTGGAGATCATCAAACACCTGCTCCTGACGAAAGGTGGGTCACCATGGTTACTGTTGCTATGGCAACTGTTGCTCAAGGGGACTGTTGCTATTCATGTTGGTTTCATCTAGTATTTTTAATTTTTTGCTGAGGAAAACAGGCTAACCCTGTCAGATTTCTTGCCTAAGGCCCCACCAATTTATTTTCTTGAAGGATAACTTTAGATATCTCTCACGATGGAAAAAGAAAGCTGTGAGGAAAACTTGCATCTTACTTCATGTACATTTACGTCCTTAAATTTCATACCAATTGCAAGTTACTACCAAATCTTTGTACATCTGGATCCCTCAGACTCTGTTTTTATGTTGACATTTCAATTATTATAATAAGCATTCATTCAATCCGAGAACCAGCAAATATCATTGGTGTGGCCTAACCTGTAGATTTTCATGTCCAAACTGTCTAGATGTCAGAGCTATTGGTCCCTCATGCATACTTTCATATCTCTGAACAATACATGTATTGACTTAGTCAATAAACTGTGGCTAGAATCTGTCTGTAGTGCAAAGTTCAATGGACTGTTCCATACTGGAGCAGATTGGGGGGTAAGCATGATCAACTTCTATCTTATCTCAACCACCTGAGAACAAACAAGCACATGATAAACACTTGACTAACTGAACATCTGAACATGTCTGTTATTAATTATTAATGTTGGGTTGTACCAACTCGCAAATCAGCAAAGGGGGTTACAGTCAGCCATTTGTTTTTAATTATCATTATGCCATAATTAAACTGAAAAAAGTGCTTTTTTGCTTGAAAACAGTCAATTTCAGTTAGATTATTTATAACTAAGTTGCCAAACAGACAGAGGTCTCAAAGGTGCATTGGAAAAATTCCTGTTACCTTCAATGGGACTAGACCAAATCAAACATGTCATAACCTGTACTTTGACTTGGGGAGGGACTACCACCTCTGAGTTAGTGATATAAAGAAAAAGTATGGCAACTGCCCCTTCAGCTTTGGGCAAAAAATTCAAGGAAGAACTGACCTGCAGCATCTGCCTGGAGCTGTTCACCAGGCCCAAGGTGCTGCCCTGTCAGCACACCTTCTGCCAGGACTCAGTCTACAGAACCATGCAGGAAAGGGAGGGACTTTCAAGTGCCCAATCTGTCGTCAGCAGGTCAGGCTGCCAAGTCAAGGGGTGCCAGGATTACCAGACAACCACCTAGTTACAAGTCTTTGTGTTGCACTCCAAAAGCAGGCTACACTGTCAGAAAAAGCAGAACTACCTAAAGCAGAACACAGGTGCGGCATTCACCCATCCGAGAAATTGAGGCTCTATTGTAAACCATGTCAGATGCCTATCTGCGAACTGTGTCTAGAGGAAGCTCATGATGATCATTACACAACAACCATCAACAAAGCTGCGCAGGAAAGGAGGTCTACAGTCCAGGCCTTGATCAGTGAGGGGAGGAACATTCTGGAACGTTACTGTGGCTTCATCAAAGGTCTTGGGGAAGAGGAGAAAACCCTGATTAAACAGATAGAGCAGAACAAAAACAGCATCATTCAGGCCTACGACGAAAGAGTGCAGAAACTTACAGAGCAAAAAGACCAGCTCTTAGCTGAAGCAGAACAGAGCCAAGGGAAAAACTTGGAAACCATAGGAAATGGAAGGGACAGAGTTTTGAGAGATGTCAATGAATTGTCTGCTGCCTGTGATCGAGCAGAGCAAGAAATGGAACAGGGAGGGCTTGTATTACTTAGTCAGGAGACTGTTTTGACAGAGGTGGTAGGAAAGTACAGAGTTAAAGCAGCACCAACTCCTGTACAGACCCAGTCTGCTGTCTTTCAGCCCACAGACACCCCAGTGCCAGTATTGGGACATGTGATGCCCCAGCCACTCACATCTGCAGCAATCCCAACAGTACCTGCAGCCAAGGTCAGAGGTCAACACCATGGTAACCAAATGTTAGGGGGGCATTGGTGCCAGAGAGTTACATTCGGTGGAGAGGGCTCAGGAACAGGACAGTTCAATGGTCCAAGAGCTGTGGCAGTTTCAGGTGAAGGGGAGATTTTTGTTGTGGATGGGGCGAACCAGAGAATCCAAGTCTTTACCCAGCAAGGAACATTTGTCCAACAGTTCCCAACAGTTGCAAATGTGTCAGGTGAACAACAGAAGATGTACCCCCATGATGTGGCCATGGACGGAGAGGGAAACCTACTTGTTGTAGGGGGCACAGACTCTGCTGAGTTTGCTGTTAAGTACAACAAACAGGGCATGATGTTGTGGTACTTGCCCCTATATGTGACAAAATGGGAAAGAGGAGTTGCTATGGACACCAGGAGGAACCACATCCTCATTACACAAACGAAAGGAGGCTGGAGCAACCAACAGGGTGAAGTGAATGTACTCAGCCAAGTTGAAGGTGTGAAACTTGTGAGAATTGTGGGTCAGCAGCAGGGGATGATGTACCCACGAGGCATCACCACAGATGTGGAAGGGAATATCCTTTTGTCAGATTGGGACAATCACTGTGTCTTTGTGTACAATGAAGACGGACAGTTTCTTTTTAAGTTTGGTGGTAGGGGAAGTGGTGAAGGTCAAATGTACAATCCCCATGGCATCTGCACAGACAAGGAAGGTAACATCATCGTGGCAGACAGTGGAAACAGCCGTGTGGAGATGTTTGACAAGACAGGAAGATTCCTCAAACACATTGCCACTAACATGGAGGCGCCACTTGCTGTTGCCATGGCAACACAGGGTCAGCTGGTGGTGACCTTTTGGAACCACACAGTTTCTGTACTCCAGAACTATTGAACTTGAAACCATCTGTCAGACTGTAGACTGATAATTCACAAACGTTGTAATGTTTCAGCCATGTTGGATTAGCAAGAAGCAATGATAAAGACTCTTTAGAAACAAATTTAAGATAACTTTGTTACAAGGAATGGAAAGTTCTAATCATTATGGTGCTTCAAATGAAAAATGTTCAATGTTAATTTACATGTAGATCTCCTGAGTGTATAATAACTACAGAGTGTGATATTTTACTGACAAATAACATTAAAGTGAATTGAGAAACGACTTGTGGTGTTTGTGTGTCCCAGAGTTTCCTGTGATTTGAATGGCTGTGACAACTTTAACTTAGATATATTGTCCTGCAACAATGGAAAGAGATTGTAAAAGTTTGAGAAAAAATTGAATAATCTCTCCTTCTCAGAACTGCATGACAAAATTAATAAATACACAATGTAGGTGCCGGAACCAGCCAAAGGAAAAGAGGCCATTTTATGACACAAGGCTCACACACTCACATTCAAACTGAAGCTGTGCTCCACATTGCAAACAGTCTCCCTACAGTGATTTCATTTTGTACTTTTTAGCTCTTACTAATGATTTTTTTTAGCTGCTTTCCTGATGTGTTAAGTTTGTGTGTTGCAGAGATTAGGGAAGTAGAAGGTGTGCCCACCACCAATCCTTCACATCACAGCCAAACAGTCTCCTTGTACTTCAACCTGACATTAGTTTTCTACCTGAACTCTAACATAATCACCAGACTAGTGTCCCTGCTTCACAAATAAATGTGTTAAGAGAGAAGGGAATTAGAATCCTAAAGCTTAACCCACCACCCAGAGGGAGCAATTCTGTACATAGCTGCCCGGTAGTCTCCCTACTTCAGTCTGACTGTAGTTTTCTTCCTGAACTCTAACATATCACCAGTATTCCTGCTTTAAATGTGTAATGATCTGTATTGTATGTTACAGAGAGTAGAGAGGTTGAAGGTGTCTCCACGACACAGACAGGAGCAATTCTCCACATCGCAGCCCGACAGTCTCCCTACTTCGGCACCAAGAAGAAGCGTTTCCCCGTGTTTGACAAGTACGTTCCCTGGAAGGTCCTGTTCGTGGAGTACGACCCTCCCCGCTACACCGCTCCCATGGAGTACTTCTCCGAGTGGTTCCGCCAGTTTGCTGACGAGGTCGATCCAAGGTCGGTTTATCAACGATTATCAATATCACTTGTTATCACCAAGCATAGTAGGGGCCTCTTCTCTGGATAGTTTTAAAGAACGCTTGCAGATAGATGTGCAGAAGTTAGGTGTGACAGATCGTTCAGTGTAATATAACCAGCTGCTGCCGCACCGCGTGCCTGCGAAGCTGGTGTGTTACGCCGAAGGGAGGTTATATAGATACAGATACAGAATAATTAGCGTATATTCTAATTCACCACTGACAGACCATTTTTCTTTCGACCTGCTGGTCCATCTTTTTTCTGAAAATATCTGAAAAGCTAGAAATAAATTTTACCTTACGGTCCTGATTTTTCGGCAGGTAATCTTTATTATCATTATCTCTTTGTGTCATCGTTCCCATTGATGCGGAATACATTATGTTTGCTGTACAATGGAAGTTTTGTATCCTCAAACAAAAAATGTTAACAATTTACAGCAATTTCAAGGTCCAAATCCCGGGTATTCAAATAATCGACAAACGTGCACTCCGCACACTCAAAGTGCGTTTGAATGATTCTATGGAATTCCGTGATAATAGTAGAAGCCCGTGTGATGATCAAATCATCAACCTGCTACAATGATGACAATATTATATTATTCTAATGGTTGAATTTACCATAACTTTCAGCACCCAAAAGCCAGCCCCCGTGTGGAACGAGGTTGTTGGGATACAAGATGCAGATCTGGCCCGTGTGATAACCCAAATTATCAACCTGGTACAGTGATGACAATATTTTGATGTTCTAAATTGTTAAATTTACCATTTTGATTAATATGGTATTTTCAGCACCCAGAAGCCAGCCCCTGTGTGGAACGAGGTTGTTGGGTACAAGATGCAGATCTGGCGCGAGGGGGAGGGGGGCGAGAGGGAACAGCTGGAGGAGGTCATGGAGGTCGATCGAAGGTCATGGATCGAAGACAAGGACAAAGGAGTCGGCATCAGATACAACATCACGTCAGAGGGTGTACCTCAGTAAGTGTGACCTTCTAAGCAAACTTCTTTTATTTTAAAAAAGACATCCTTATAGTGACACCAATTTATTTCTTTGGTTCTCATTTTATGGGAATAACTTTAGCAGACATCATAAAAGCAAAGGGTCAAGAGGAAAACCTGTATATGACAGTCAGTCACTGCATTCCACCATGCATGGACTTCTGCATGACCCAATGCTGATGTGTCCCTCTCTTGGAAAATCTATTATCTTGGTTCTCGGCCAATGATTCTTTTCTTGCTCAAACAAAAGGAGTAGGCACATAACTTCCATCTGACTACTAATTCACTCTTTGTTTACCATAATGATTGAAGGCTCAGACTTTCCCACAGACCCTGCTTTCATGTTACCGTCTATATTTATTGTCAGCATTAGTTTTGAAAATTCGAGAACAACAAAGCAAATTGGTATGGCCTTATGCTTCAGATGTTCACATGGCTTTTTCTTCAGAAAATGTCCCTATTTAGTGAGTTGATCTGGCCGCTGTTGCCTTTTCAGGAACCCGATGGGCAGGACCGGGCTGAGAGGCAAGGGGGCGCTCTTTAGATGGGGCCCCAACCACAGCATGCTGGCCATCTGCACAAGGTGATAATACTTATGATTTATAGGCTCACATGCATGTGACAGGCTATGTCACTGCCATAAAGATTTTTTATAGTCATTAGACTATGATAGATAAGTAACACATATTTGGCACGTTTTAAAACTGCAGCTGGAATTAATTTGCTTGGGTTTGCTTGCATAGGATTGTTATGAATCAGTGACAAATTTACATGTCCAAGGCAACTGTTGTTGTTTTTCCAGTTAGATGTGACTGTATGTTTTTCAAATCATATCCAGTTGTAGAGATTGAATTGTTTTTATACACCGTGCCGTTTACCTGGATATCCAACCTTCTTGACTATTAAACGTACCCTTCTGATTTTATTGTGCATTGAACAAATCATACTTGAACTTTCCTGTAACATTTCCCCTGCCAGATGGAAGCGCTCGGTGGACCCAGCTACAGGAGATGAGCAGGAGGAGTATCTGCTGGTGGAGGGGAAGAGAGTTCTGGAGTTCCTGTCTTACAAGGAGCCTGACTTTGAGGAGTGGGCCATACCTGGGGTGAGTGGGCCATACCTGGGGTGAGTGGGCCATACCTGGGGTGAGTGGGCCATACCTGGGGTGAGTGGGCCATACCTGGGGTGAGTGGGCCATACCTGGGGTGAGCCAAATTAAAGTGGCCACATTCCGGATAAATGTCTAATAGAATAGCAGAATATTGTAAATGTGTATGACACAGTACGTCTTTCATGTAGAATGGGCTATGTGTACTACAATCGTGTACATGTCTCGCAATTTCCCAAGATTCTGAAGTTAATTTCATTGAAACTTTTGTATAGACCTTGACAACAAAACTGGACAATGACAGAGGTACTTGGCAAACAGTCTGTGTTTGATTGATTGATTGAGTGATTGATGTACCGAGGCTGTAACAGCATGCAGAATTAGGAAGCACACAGTGTGCTGCACCAAAACACTCAGAAAACAGCTTGTGGTAGCGGATTGATTGATAAATTGGTCATCAACTCATTGATTGATTTATAGATCATTGATTTATTGGTTGGTTAGTTGGTTGATTGATTGATTAACTGATTGATTGATTGATGTGTCCAGGCTATGACAGCAGGGTTGGAGAGTAAGTACAGCGTGCTGCATCGAGCCTTCTGCACAAAGGCTCTTGGGAAACAGCTGGCAGTGGTAAACAGGCACATGGATGAGAGCAAGGTCAAACAGGTGAGGCTCAAGGTCACTGTACTATATATTATATAGTCATGGTCCAACTGGTGATTTCAAAGACCATACCAATTTGTTAATTTTGTTCTCAGATATCTAAAGACATTTGAGGAGTTATGCAATTGGTCTAGATATAGAATCAATGATTAGATTGATTCATTGATTGACAGATTAACTGACAAGCATCTTCTTTGGAGCTACCATGATTGGTTATTCAAAGACTTTCTACTTACAGGATTAAGTCTTGAGTTGTTTTCTCTTTTCTCAATAAAAAGACATTCACTATCTGGTTAGCATCCATTTTTATTTTGTTATCAGTCTTACAAGCCAGGGTGACATTCAAGTACTTGATAAGTAAAATTAATCATCAGTACTTGAAATAAGAAATCTTGATCAATTATGTCATATGAAATGTTTTGTTCCACAGCTGTTTGAAGCCTACACAGTAGATGAGAGAGACTGCCCTCCCTCTGAGCGGGACAACCCCATCAAAACCTTCTATCTATGTCTTCTTCTGTCTAAGAATCTGATGTATATAGCAAAATACTTGAAATGAAAAAAAAAAAATTGTTATAGAATATTTTGTTTCACAGCTGTTTGAAGCCTACACAGAAGATGACCCAAAGCCTAAGTCACACATCCAGACCAAAATTGTAACACAACATTGACTACCGTCACAGATGAACTTATATTCAAACGCAAATGTTTGTTTTTGTACAGAATTGCTTCTTAGAGACAAAAGAATTGTTCGCCTATAACTACGAATCCCTGCAACATTATTGAACTTCTGTGTATCGTTTTACAGTTGTTTGAAGCGTACACAGTGGATGAGAGAGACTGCACCCCCTCCGAACGAGACGACCCCATCGAGACCTTCTCAGCTGCCATGATCTACCGCGGTTACGTGGACGACCCTCGGAACACGGACAGCGCCTGGGTCGAGACGGAGGCATGGCACTTTCACTATGAGAGCGGAGAAAATTTCCTGGAGGAGGAGATGGTTGCTGTAAGCTTACAATTCATTTTACATTTAATTTATCCGAATATAAGTCAGTATGTACAATGTAGGGTAAGGAAAAAGTCTCTTTCTCTTAAGAAAAGGCTAGGGTAATTAATGATCATTGTATTTACATTGAATTTATGTTTCTTGGCAAAAAGGTATGAATGCCACACACACACACACACACACACACACACACACAGACACATACACAATTCAAAACTCTATTCAGCAGACTACCATGCATAACAGCCATAATTCAATGACATCTAAAATTAGTATGACTTCTAAGTAGGTCACTTTGCCCCACCTTTACATGATTGTTTGCATGGAAAGGACCTAATACTAAGATTACATTTTTTTTACTAAACATAATTGAGGCCGAACTTTGTCTTCATTCCCCCATCTCAATCAAGAGTAAGACTAGGTTTAACTTTATGGTGGCCCTCTTTAAGTTGGCAATGACTTGTTTTGAAATTTGATGTGAATATCAGGTGAAGGTGTGAGTCTTAAGTGTGTGGTGTGCTTCTTTAGTTGTTAAGGCAACGCTCAACTTCAGCCAATGGCCGGAGTAAAGGGCCCAGCCTGTTTTAAGGGCCAGCATGTGAGACTGGACCAGCCCAACCAGGTTAACGACACCCTTTTTGGGCAGCCCCCCCTGGAAGAGACTCCTCGGCTGAAGTTGAGCATCATCTACTGTTCAAATGACAGTGCCAGGTGGTCATGATGGTAGTTGACCTGTTCAGCTGTGGCTATATTGTTGCGCTAGAATCAGTTGTTACAAGTCTTTGTTTTGTCATTTAGGACAAGAGATTTTTAACAGAGATTCAGCTAAAGCTTCTTTTCTTGTTGGCTTGAATTTTAAACTTCAGCAGTTTCATTTATTCATGTTATACACGCATTTCAGGTACAAAAACGTTGCCTCATACCCGGGTTGAAGCCCTGCTTAGCATAATTTGTGGATATGTCAAACACGTCAGATATTTGCGTAGTCCGCCTCAGTCATTCCCATGTCAATACTTTTGAAGGGGCTAAGAAAGTCTTTTTCCCTCCACATCAAGTCTTTAACTTAGTTCAATTTCTATTAAGATGTGATCCCTCTTCATAACATTCCTCAGGTTTGCAGATCATTTTGAGACAAATATGCATATGGTAACCTTAATCTCCCTTCTTAATCTGAGTTCCATTTTTGCTCAAATGGAATAGCCCATGCAAATGTCTCTATTTACGTCACGCGAAGATTACTTTGCAAGGTCACTGCACATGAACAAAGACATTTGGTTTACTGCCCAAAAGGTATTTTACCCAGACACCTTAAACAGTCAGCAGCTGCGGTGCATACAACATGGCGAGATGGATTAATTGTTACAGTTAGGTAGTAAGTTAGATTTTGACAAAAAGGATGATGTAGAAAGCAAAGCAAATACAGTCAAACCTGTATTAGCGGCCACCTTTGCATAACGGCCACCTGCCCATCGGCAGTGTTTTTGTCCCTTGGATTAAGATTAAGATAACGATTAAGAGATAGGCTTAGCGGCCACCTGTCCAACGCGGTCACGGCCACACGATTTCCAGTCCCGCAGGTACAAAAACACTGCCGATTACGGCCACGCGGACCGCTGATCTATGTTTCGGCACGCGTTCGGCCATATGCAGCGGCCGTATTGTCACCCTACGCCGGATTTAAAACCTCTTTGACTTATTTTCAAAACAAAACTTCATAAACTGGCGCTACCCATACCCGCTGACAAACGAGGTCATATAAGGTCAATAGACGACACCAATATTACGGAGGTAAATTGTGTTAAAGTTACGTTCTAATACACTATCGCTTAGGTTAATTCACATCACAAAAATTTCTAAATAAATTGTTACAAAGAGAAAATGATATGAACTTCATACTATGATGGATTTTATTCTTACATTTATTAAGAGATAAGTCTAAAATGATGTGACTTTTCTTGTGAGTACCACATTAGAATCT
Organism: Branchiostoma floridae; assembly: GCF_000003815.2. Classification (NCBI taxonomy): domain Eukaryota; kingdom Metazoa; phylum Chordata; class Leptocardii; order Amphioxiformes; family Branchiostomatidae; genus Branchiostoma; species Branchiostoma floridae. The sequence continues at coordinate 23,380,895 of NC_049986.1, read as the reverse complement.
GACGTGTGAACGCGAGCAGGAACACACGGACGGCGAAGTATCAAAGGATACAAGACGAAAGATCAAAGAAATATGACGATACCGGTCTCTTTAGACAATATCAACTGTAGAACATTTAAAACTTTTTATAGCTTTTGTTTTCTTAATACATATAGTGTAAAAATCATTGCAGTACATGTACAGTACTGTATTATGTGAATAAAGATCAGTGGGTACTAAAACCATGTGTAACTTATTGCTTGTGGTCAATTAATTAGCATATTCTCTATAGTGGCCACCTCTCTATAGTGGCCAATTTTGACCAGTCCCTTGAGTGGCCGCTATAGACAGGTTTGACTGTATGACCAAAAAGGATCTATTATTAGACTAAGTTGAAAATTGTAGCATTACCCAAAATAGATTATTTTTAAAAAGTTCAAACCAGGATAAGAGAATATACTGTAATTAGAATAGGGTGAATTTCAGGGGCAAAATCATGGCAAGGTCTGAGTTTTAGAAAGGTGTGAGTGAGTGAGTGAGTAAGTGAGTGAGCGCGTGAGTGAGTCGTTTAGTGAGTGAATGAGTAAATAAGTGAGTAAATAAGTGAGTGAGTGAGTGAGTGAGTGAGTGAGTGTGTGAGTGTGTGAGTGAGTGTGAGTGAGTGAGTGAGTGAGTGAGAGGGTGAGTGAGTGAGTGGGTAAGTTATTTTGTGAGTGAGTGAATGAGTAAATAAGTGAGTAAATAAGTGAGTGAGTGAGTGAGTGAGTGAGTGAGTGAGTGAGTGAGCGAGAGGGTGAGTGAGTGAGTGGGTAAGTTATTTTGTGAGTGAGTGAATGTGTGAGTGGTTGAGTGGGTGTTATTTTGAGTGAATGAGTGAGTGGGTGAATGAGTGAGTGAGTGAGAGTGGGTGAATGAGTGAATCTCTCAGATGCATGGTAGGCATAAGCTGTGGTGTGTGTGTGTTGTGTTAAACTTCTTTGGTTATAAATGATGTTCTGAGCTCAACCCATGGCCTGGTGGATCTAGCCCATTTTACAGGCTAGCATGGGACTATTGCTAGTCCCAACCAGGTGCCAGCCCAGTCCCTGGGGAGCCCCCCCTGGAGAGGGGCTCAGCCATGGGGAGCTATGTTATTATGCACAAACATCGGTGCAATACCTTAAACACCAGTTACAGCATTAGTGTCTATCAGGAGGTGTCCAAGATTGCTTGTGGCTATGTCTGTGTACAATCACAAAGCCCATACATGACTGTTATTTTCTCTTTGTGGACTAGAAACACATGGACAATTTGGGGAAAGGTTTGTTTTCTTACCCGCATGAACTTGAGGATTGAGTTGTATTCCTTCATTCCTATTTTATAAGATTTGATGTATGACAACCTGAATTCCCACCTGCCACAAAGACCTGATTAACATAATACCCTCCGCAAAGACCTGATTAACATAATACATGCAGTGGATTGGGTTTCAAATGTTTACGCAGGACAATTCAATTCCACAACATTTATAAAAACATCGTATTTGAGTTTGTGCCTCTAATTTCTTCCTTTGAAACAAAAAAAAAAATTGAATAACACTCTTCATGGTAATCCATGCCATAACATGAGTACCTTATTTTGTTTCAAACTTTAATTTTCTAAACGACAAGTGCTTGAACTCTTACCCTTGCTTGATAATAGAGCAGTTCTCTATGGAAACATCTCAGGTTACCACTGAATAAATAAGTCACTGTAAGCTCGCAACAACATTTGGCAGCAACACTGCATTGAAGTCGTTGAATTCTGACACTGTGAAACCAGTAAGGGAAACTACTACGTGTGCCAAGTACTGCTTAGTCAGGTGTTTGTGAGAAATCTGAAAATACTGTTCACATCAAATATTGTACATGATACACAGTTTGTAGACTTACAATGTAGCATACTCATTTGAAGAGCCAGGCATTTCTGGTGCACAATTTAACTTCCCATGGTAGCACCTGTTTTATCTGTGCTTTCCTTACAAGCCTACATGCTCCATCTCTCATCTTTAGACTTTAACTTTTAAGTTGCCCTTAAAGTGCATTAAATGATAGTTAACCAGGAACACTTCAAATCTATCTACTATATATTACACTATATTACACTGAGATATCTTTAGACTGAAATCAGATTTGAAAATTTACAGTTCAAAAATTGAGTTTCTAAGTCTTCTAGTCCCCACCAGGTAACAGGGGCCAAAGTGGGTTTGAGTGTGGTGTAAGACTTCCTTAGTTGTAGACAACTTAGACTGGTAGCTAGCCATGTTCACGGGCCCTCACGGGCAACCATGCAGGCCCAACCAGACTTTTTTAGCGCCCTGCCTGAGCTCACGCTCAATGCAGGGTAGCCCCTGCCAGTCAAGGGGCTTAACAACCAGTCTAAGTTGTAACGAAGACTGTGCGCACAGTAAATACACAATACGTCAGTTTTTGTGCCGTGGTAACAAATGTATCTTTCACTTGTGGCTATGCTGATGTAATACAAAAGACTCGTAGTATGGTTTTTATCTGTATTTCAAAGACCAAGAATGCTTGAGTAATTGTGACAGAACTTTCTTTTCTTGTCGACATGAACTATAGTCTTTAACCATTTTATACAACCCCATTGTCAGTAATTTTGTCAAGTTTATCAACGCGGCAGCTTACCTGGCCTGACTGTTGAACATAATTGTGGACACGTCAAACACACGTCATGTGTGCATAGCCGCCTGAGCCACACACGACTTTACAGAGGGACAAGGAAAAAATACATCTTTCCCCTTAAATCAAGTTCAACTTCCACTAAGTCCTTCATCATTATATACACCCTTGGTTTTCAATGTTTGCAGATCATTTTGAGAGGAAATACCTCAATCTCTCGTTTTACTTTGAAAGTCCTTCTTTCCAATGGAATAGTCCATGCAGCTTATCTGTATTTACCGTTACGTGACATCATAAAGGTCACTTTGCAAGGTCACTGCACATGAACAAAAACATTTGGTACACAGCACGGAAGGTATTTCAGTCACCTTATACCCAGTGCTTAATACAACTCTACAATGAAAGTAATGCGGGGCATCAAAAGGTGTTTTGAGTTGTTTCACCTGTATTTCTCACCTGTCCTGTTTTGCCTGTATATCTCCCCTGCCATGTTTCACCTGTATTTCTTACACCTCTGTCTTCCTTCTTACACCTGTATTCCTCACCTGCCTTTTTTTACCTGTAAGCAAGCAAACTTATGATACAAGCGAACAATTGATTGATTCTCCACCTATATTCCTCACTTGCCTTGTTTCACCTGTATATATCACCTGTATTCTTTCACCTGTGTTTCTCACCCCCTTGTACATGTATCACCTGTATGTCTCACCTGCCTTGTTTCACCTGTATTTCTCAACTACAATTTTTCACCTCTTTTTGCCACCTGTATTTCTCACCTGTCTTGTAACACCTGTATTTCTCACCTGCCTAGTAACACCTGTATTCCTCACCTCCCTGTATTTTTCACCTGCTTAGTAACACCTGTATACCTCACCTGCCTAGTAACACCTGCATTTCTCAGCTGCCTAATAACACCTGTATTTTTCACCTGCCTAGTAACACCTGTTATTCCTCACCGGCATAATAACACCTGTTATTCCTCACCTGCCTAGTAACACCTGAGTGTATTTCTTACCTGACTTGTTTCACCTGACAGTGTGTATATTTCACCTGCAGGCCGGCAGCAGGTGGCAGGAAGTGTCCCGACATGTGAAGCTGTTTGCCAGCCACGCTTCGGTCATCCAGGAGGCAGCAGCAAGACTCAACGCCTACTTCTGAGGAGGAGTCTTCCATGGTGCCTTTGTACCTCTTACAAAATTTTAAAGGTTAGAATGACACAGTATGAAAATTCCAGAAAGTACAACTTCATAAAATGTCATCATTATCATCTTTATCTTCACCATGTGTGATGGAATGGTGCCTTCAAAGATACTTCAAATAGCCTTAAACATTATTCGACCATACATGACATTGTAAAGGCATCGTGATAAAGAATGTTTCTTACAACCGAGGGACATTCAGCACTGTTTCAAAGATTTATTGTACAGTTTTAGATTGTTTGCATGAGTGAAGTTGAAAGAACATTTTATTCAGTGCTATTTGACGTGCAAAATTGCTACGCACAAATAATTGATGAGTGTGTGCTGATACACGTCCTTCATTGATGTTGTTCTTGTCTCTGTACAAAACTGCTGAGTCAATAACAACAATGAACCATTACTGTCTGACATTCAGCAGTTGTGAGCTCTTTATTATATACACTATATCAAAGGCAACATTGATCTTAGATTCAAAAGAAAAATGTTGAAGGCAAGCTACAATAGCAGTGGAGCTGGAATACATGTCTATGCAACTGTTTTGTTCTATATATGACTGGTATATATATTTTGTGTGCCAATGCCACTAAAACCAGCAAATACTGCATCCAAAAAATAAAATGAGATTGAATTACACACCAAAGACAGGAGCAGGACAAAAAGTGTCAGTAAGTGAGCTTAAGGTTGTGTGTACCTTTATGCAGCAAAGGTAGAACGTAGGACCAAATTTCTCTTTGCACAGGAAAAATATGTTAAAGTTTACAATATTTTGATGTAAAGCAATTAGGAGCCTGGGTGAGCTTTCCTGTTATATATATTTTATCTAGTTACTTGCTAGGTTGAATAATGTATGGTCTACACAGCAAAAGTTTGATCAAAAACTGTTAGGAAGTTTTGTATAGAAAAAGTTACAAATCTATTTTGTATACAGATTTCAGCATCATAAAAAAGAGGCTGATCTATGATAGATACTAGATTGTCTTGTAATCCTTGATACAGTATTTTCTTTTATTTAGCGTCCAAAATTAAGATTTCCTGGGCAATTACATATGATAGGACACAGCATTTTCTTGGACTGACAATATCCATATTCTACAAAGCTATAGCACTGTATATATGACATGCCATGGTCCGTTTTTTATTTTATCCAAAGTCGTAAAAGCATATGGTATTAAGAGACTGATTACTAGCTAGATTGCTAAAGATGATTGGATGCTGAAATTTGCTTTCTAATTACGATAATCAGGTAATGAGCAAATTGTTATAGATGATAGTTTAATCACTTTAATAAGGTTAGATATTTTCATTCTGTAGTTTGACGCACAAAAAATACTTCATGTCATAATCATGTTACAGGATGTTACTTTCCATAATGATTGTTCTTCAGGTTTATTCTATATTTTTTTTCAGTTAGGATTTTCGATTATACCACATTTAGACTTGTTGCAGGGTGTAAAACCCATTGAGTTATATTGAAAAGCACAAGGTATGTTTAGCATTCTTGAGTTAATTCATGCATACGTGACTGTGTAAGATTACTACGTTGCATTCATTGATTGTTTCTAGATTGGCAGCCTATGTTTCCAAACACCACTCTTTTATTGTAATTCTTTATTAATTGTAGCATCTAGCTAGTATAAGGATAGCATTGAATTTATTTGTAAGCGCCTTTTGTTTGCTCTGCTGTAAGTTAAGTCTGAAGCCTTGTAGAGTGGAGCTGTATTATTTTAATAGTTATTGTAACAGTTGTGTTTCGACTTCTGTATGTGAATGCTGCTATTACCAGTTGTAACTGGATACTCTATGATCTGTGTTTGGAAAGACAGCAATACTTTTTTAAAGGCTAAATTTCATTGGAGCTGATGCGTTCACATACAGGGAATGCTTTTTGGCACCTTTACAGGGAATGCTGTGAACCAAAGACTATAACTTAGAATGAGATTGAAGTTGTTACCTCATTTATGATAAGGCCAAGAGTCGGATATATAAGTTAAGGCACTTCAGTAAGATTTAGACATTTTTATGTGGTTGCTGATGTGTGTATTTTGTTTTTAATGGAGAGCCTAGATGTATTTTGAACGTAAGCTTTATATTTTGGAATGAGTTTCTAACTTAAGCCAGGAGCTGTGTGGTTTTATTTTACAATGTTATGTTTGTTTTTTCCAAAGAGATACTACATGTAGTACCCAACTTTATCTGTACTGTGTCTCAATTGTCTTGTCTTTTGCCTCTTTCTATATATTATTAGGTTTAACTTGTTCTGAGTCAAGTCAGACCTTTTACAGAGTACAATGGAAGCCGCTTAATTGCACACCCAATTTGCCAGCGAATCCCGTGCAATTTTCCGGCGTGTGCGATAATGCGAAGTTACCCAGTTGGACCGCACCGCCACGGGATTTTGGGATTCCGTGCAATTGACCGAAGTGTGCGTTTATCCGACGTGCAATTAACTGGCTTCCACTGTATTTGTATTTTATTCAAAAATAACCATCTGATATTTTATCAACTGTTGATTTGAATCAAAATTTTGAATGTTGAATCAAAGACAGAGTAAAGGCCCAAGAACAACATAAACCAAGCAAAGTGCACAAAGTCATGATTTATTTTCTAGCATTGTGATTATTACAAACTATTTTGATTATCAATAGTTTACGTGCCATTTGATGACAACAATTTGGTGCACATGAAGTTATTATATTTTCCACAACTGAAATGACTTTAAGTTATCACCCCGGCCCATACTCCAACACAAAACTGCAACAAACACAAGTCTTCTTTACACTAAAGCTTATAGATGGTAGAAAACTAAACATATATTATTTAATTTCCCAAGATGTTTTGGTCTATTGCACAGATGATAGTTGACAGGCACCAATGGCAAGAGAGTGCAGAACTACAGAAAATATTCTCACATACATGCACTGTAGTACTTTCTACATGACAAATGGTAGTAATGATTTTGCTGACTATGCCTTGACCCCACCCCGCACACACAGTTCTAAGTACATAAATACAGGGATGGTTCCAGAATGTCCAAGCAAAACATTTTCCCATAAGGTACACAATGTCATGTACAAATGTAGCTGTCAATTGTAACAGCAATACTTGGTAGCCAGGCAATTTTTTTGACTGACCAACTACCATATACAATTACGACTGATAAAGTCATAGATAGATATCAGTCTCCTACAGAGATGAGATATATAACACAGAAATAATGAATTAAGATACAATCCATTCTCTTTTGTGTTTAGAATTGTATATGTAATAATGGTCCCTGGCTGTCTGTCACTATAGCAACTGTTGCCATGGCTACATAATCTCCAGTGTGGGCCTAGATACAAGAATAAAGGACAGCTATGAAAAAGTAAAGGTGCTATTCTGTAAAACTTAGACTGTTGTCACCAAATCTGTCTCATTACTATGACTACACAATCTTGGGTCTAGATACAGGGAAATAAAGAAGAACAGCTATGGAATAATATAGTCTGAAAAACTTACACTGTTGTGATCATGTCCGTACCATCACCATGGGGTTGCCATGGCTACACAATTCCTCCAGTATGGGTTTGGATACATGTAGATAAATAAAGAAGGACAGATATAGAAGGTGCTATAATTTTGTGTAAAAGTTACACTGTTGTGATCATGTCCGTACCATCACCATGGTGTTGCCATGACTACACGATCTCCTCGAGCATGGGTTTAGATACATGTACAATGTCATGTAGATGGATAAAGAAGGACAGATATGGAAGGTGCTATTATGTAAAAGTTACACTGCTGTGGTCATGTCCGTACCATCACCATGGCGTTGCCATGGCTACACGATCTCTTACAGTATAGGTTTAGATACATGTAGATGGATAAAGAAGGACAGATATGGAAGGTAGTACTATTGTTTAAACCACTGCTGTGATCATGTCCGTACCATCACCATGTTGTTGCCATGGCTACACGATCTCCTCGAGCATGGGTTCTGTCTCGTCCTCTCCGCCCTCCGTGTGGAGCGAGGCGTGCAGCATGATGAGGAAGAACGACGCGCCGATGACCCAGAAGACCGCCGTGCCCGCCGACGCCAGCCAGAACAGCGGGAACGACGCGACCGCCACCACACCGTACTGCTGTGCCACGCTCAGCTCCCTGGGAGGGAAGGAAACTGCACTGTGAGACCCTTCAACTGCACTGTGAGAACCTTTACTGCTGCGCCACGCTCAGCTCCCTGGGAGGGAAGGAAACTGCACTGTGAGAACCTTTACTGCTGCGCCATGCTCAGCTCCCTGGGAGGGAAGGAAACTGCACTGTGAGACCCTGTACTGCTGCGCCACGCTCAGCTCCCTGGGAGGGAAGAAAACTGCAATGTGAGACCCAAAACTACTCTGTGAGACCCTGTACTGCTGCGCCACGCTCAGCTCCCTGGGAGGGAAGGAAACTGCACTGTGAGACCCTGTACTGCTGCGCCACGCTCAGCTCCCTGGGAGGGAAGGAAACTGCACTGTGAGAACCTTTACTGCTGCGCCACGCTCAGCTCCCTGGGAGGGAAGGAAACTGCACTGTGAGACCCTGTACTGCTGCGCCACGCTCAGCTCCCTGGGAGGGAAGAAAACTGCAATGTGAGACCCAAAACTACTCTGTGAGACCCTGTACTGCTGCGCCACGCTCAGCTCCCTGGGAGGGAAGGAAACTGCATGGTCAGACCCTAAAACTGCACGCACTGTGAGACGCTGTAATGCTGTGCCACGCTCAGCTCCCTGGGAAGGAAGGAAAATGCAGTGTGAGACCCTTACACTGCACTATGAGATCCTCTGCTACAGATAAACAAATAAACTGCTTCCTGGGAGGAGGAAAGGAAACTGCAGTGTGAGACCCTAAACTGCTCTGTGAGGCTCTGTGAGACCCTGTACTGCTGCACCATGCTCAGCTCCCTGGGAAGGGAGGAAACTGCATGGTGAGACCCTAAAACAGCACTGTGAGACCCTTTACTGCAGCTGTGCCACGCTGAGCTCCCTGTGAGGGAAGGGAACTGCAGTGTGAAACCACAAAACTGCACTGTGAGACCCTTTACTGCTGTGCCATGCTCAGCTCCTTGGGAAGGAAGCATTTCAAACAAACATCTAACCACACACTTGCACTCTCTTTATTTAATATCTACTACTAGTGCTAGTACGTGTACATTTAAAATTTGTATAATATTTTCCAGTTTAAATCATTCCAAATCACTATAACATGTACATTTGGTTTCATGCTACATGATTGTGTCATGGGCCTACAGTCAGGAAAAAACAATAAACAAAACAATAAAAAAACACGACCCACTTTCCCATGAGCACAAGTTTCTTCTCATCACTGCGTATCTTGATGATGTAGCAGGCTCCGAGGCAGGCGGCGAGGGCGATGAGCAGGAGGGGGTTGGTCAGGATGCAGTACACCACCTACACAATAAACATCAAAAGTAAATCAATAAAATATTTCTTCAATCAGTGTCTCTTGAAAACACGTACCTCTTCCTAAATGGAAGTGACCGCTATCAACAAGCTCATAATTCTGTCACTTGGAATGGGCGAGGTCACCAACCCAGGTCTAAGTTTCAGATGAGTTCGGTGGCAAATGACACAAAAGTGTCAATGGTGGTGGTTCAACAGCCGCTTTAGGTAACAAGTTCCAGTCCCTAACTGTACGTGGCAGGAAAGAAGACTTGCGGGATAGTAAAACATGTAAAACACATAGATCCACACAGTCCCAGACCTAGTCTTGTGATCTCGTGAGACTAGGTCATTCTGTGATCACGGTGTGCTGTGAAGATATCTAAAATTTGGAGGTACATGTTTTAATTGTTTTAATTAAAGTGTCAATTATTGAAGAGTTACTTTATCAACTTACTCATATGTGACTGATGAACCTGTTCAACGAAACATCAAAAAGCTATCACTCTGTTTAACACCCTGACATCAAATCTCTGTTCAGCCATGTAAACTTCCAAAAAGAAATCTGCAGTTTGTTTACAAGCAACATTATAGTTTTGATTTTTTAACTGATAAAGATGATGTGTGTTTCTTTTGATTTTGTAATTCTTCTGTGTATATGTGTATATTTATTTCTTTGTTATATCAAACCCTGGAAGATTAGCCCTGACAGGGACAAAGGGTAGCAATTCCCACGTATTTGTTACCTTGGACCTAAAAGAGGATAAATGTAGAGTAAGACTGAAGGTGGACTTAGGCACAATCTATACACGGTTTTTCCCGATATCGGGAGCCAACAACCTCTCGCCGACAGCTTTTTTTCAGCGTCTAGATGGAACTGCAATATCGCCATAAAGATACCGGGAAAATTTCTCCCGAAAGGTCCGGACCATTCGTACGATAGCTTAGCATGGGTCCCCGATAGCTTAGCAGGGGTCCCCGACAGCTTCCGCGCGCGTGTAGATGTGTCCCGACTTCGGGAAGGCTCATTAGCATACAACGCGGGCTCATTTAGGCTATATAGCTGTTTATGACTGCAAGCGCCACGGGTGTCCCGCGGCCAACGTTCCAGTTCCCTCCCGACACATCCACAGATATCGGTAAAAACTGTGTATAGATTGGGCCTTAAGTGTCAGAGGGAGAGTTAATCACGGAGTAAGTCCACCCCGTTTTGCCATGTTTGAGAACTGTTGGTTTTAGTTTTGATGGACTATTATCCAGAGTAAGGGATTAACACTAATGTAGGCAGCAAGTCAATCTTCAGTCCTCTTTCAGTAAGTCCATTTTCAATTTCAGACCATTGGATTTACTGCTGGTGAAAAGAGGACTATGGTCCATGGTAAGTCATTTATAAGTCCAAGGTTTGCATGGGATAATAAACCAATAAATATGAGCCCTAATTGTGATAGGGATAAAGGGTAGAATAAAAAAAAACAATAAACTAACCCACCAGGCCCAGGAAGACGAACAGGTAGTTGCTCTGGTAGAATTCCACGTTTTTCATCACCCGCTTGCCCCACGCGGCCGGGTTTGCCGGGGAGCGGAATTTAGCGGTGGCGATGAACTCCGCCCACGGTCGGATGTTTCCTCGCCTCTTCTCCAGCCACTCACGGGCAGCTGGGGGAAACGGGATATGGCTGGGTTAGTACTTTTTAAGTCTTCTTTCAGTGTATTTCAACTGGAACTGGAGCTGGGGTTCCTACCTGTCACAGTGTGCCTGAGGATCTCTACTCTACTCTACTGTAACATGCTTTTCTAAGGATTATTATCATTTCAAGCCCAGTATGTCTGCCCTACTAACCTGGACTGCTGAGAGTCATCATCTTGCCAGCCAGGCCCTGTTTCATGGCTACTGACTATCAGGTTACATGATTAATGAGTATCAGGTTACATGGTTAGTGACTATCAGGTTACCTGGACTGCTGAGAGTCATCATCTTGCCAGCCAGGCCCTGTTTCTGTTGGTCGGCGGGGATCTCGATGTCTCCTGTCACCTCGTCCATAGGCAAGGTCACGACCCTGCAAACAGAATGATGAAAGGTTTATTCCCTTCATTATACCAAGCGGGCAGCCAATTGTAACGGGTGAATTGAGTACTTCTGGTTACAGATCATATAGTCACACACAAATACACTTAACATTACTCAGAGTCTTTCATCATATACATAGGTACTAACTCTAAAACACAATTTGGAACAGGAAAACATGTTCAGTTTTTTACAAGAATGTTACCAACAAAATCATTGTGCGTGACTTTGACTACTGTAAATGCATTTAAGTTCGCGGGGATTTAATTTCGCAGTAGCGGGAAATGAGACTTTTTGCGGTGGATTTAAGTTCGCGGTAACGCCATAAACTGCAGTCTAATACCATAATAAAAAAGTGTTCGCAGTGGTTTTAAGTACGCGGTGAAGTGGTCACCGTGAAAACCGCGAACATTAATCCACCGCAAACATTTCTGCATTTACAGTATTACTGTTAATGTTTAAGAGCGGAGTCATGAAGAGAATGGGGCTGTTCTTGGGGTCAGCCTTTTTACCGGAAAACAGAGGAAAACACAGTTAAACACCGGAAAACACATGAAGGAGTGTATAATCTACTGAAATACAGTATGTTTTGATGAGTAAACATGACAGGTCGCTATGTTTTGCCACAGAATAATCTACATATGGCCCTGGAATAAAGAAATCGTCAGAAAATGCATGAGACGACGGGCCGGACCGCCGCCGCCACCCGGCGGCCATGTTTGTTTTCATTGCAGAATACATGTTTGTTTAGCGGGGTCTGATACTTTCACAACAAGACAGCTGATACCTACCGAACTTCAGTGCAAAAATCTGTTATATATTGGCATAAATATAATATATATGAATCTACTCGGATTGTGATAAGAATCTGTTTTCTGTATTCCTTAATAAAGCTTGCTTTTTCTAGCCGTCAACGTTACATAATTTTGCACAATCAGCACGTCCAGTCCGCCGGGTGGCGGCAGCGGTCCGGCCAGTAGTCTCAAGCATTTTCTGACGATTTCTTCATTCCAGGGCCATATGTAGATTATTCTGTGGCAAAACATAGCGACCTGTCATGTTTACTCATCAAGACATACTGTATTTCAGTAGATTATACACTCCTTCATGTGTTTTCCGGTGTTTAACTGTGTTTTCCTCTGTTTTCCGGTAAAAAGGCTGACCGCTGTTCTTGAACTGTCTGTTCTAGATCTGATTGTAGTCAGAACAGGGGTTTATGACATCATAACTGAAATACTCAACAAAGGAAAAAAGTGAAGGTGAAAGGACTACTTTTTTATTGTTGTTTTTGTTTGTTGTTTTCAATGTGGGCGATTCTAGAAATAAAGTCTCCTAGCAGATATTGGGGTGGGCTTGGGCATATTAACTACCCCAATACTAACACACTGAGACTCAACTGTTTCTTTGAATGACAAATTTATAACGTTAAAACAAATCGAAACAGTCTTGTTCGAGTTGTCTTTATTACCGTCATCGAGTCTTTCTTTAGAAACCCTTACAACTGTCACAAATACCGGCTTGACAGTCATCCTAGAACTTTTAACATTTCTATCTATTGAGGGACAAACTTGAACGATTCCCTTGGCTTGGCATAAACCACACACCCCTCCCTCCCCATCGTAAACAGACAACTATCATAAATCCCCTTTCCTTCTCACTTTTTTTTTTTAATTTTGAGGGCTTGTTTTTGAGACTGGAACATACCTATATCGGTCCCCACTCTCCTGGCACCCGAACTCGGACGGAAACTGTTGATAGAAATGAAGAAAACGATGACATCCACGGCCTGCTTACGTGGAAGAAATGACTGTTCAGGTATGACCCCGATTGACCCCACTTTGGCTGGACGACACCAATTTAAATGTTTGGAGGGGTGGCTAGACCATAAATTAGATACCTTTCAGTATTTTGTCATACCAAGTTAGCACTATGATATCTATTTCATGTAAAAAGAATGATTTTAGATCAAAATCTTATGGTCAACTTTCTATATTTAGACAAAAGATATCAGTCACAGTATACACCTCTCAATTCAATGGAATCATCAGGAAAGGAATGTACACTTTGACCTTTCACCACCGGAAGCCATTTATTTTGGAACGGATCTCTTCTCTTGGCCCAGACGTGGCCGTTTCAAAAGCAACGCAAGTCTGTCTATCGATCTAACAGCAGAAGTAGACCGCAGGTAAGGCCCTTGTTAACTTTTTACGTCCCCTGATAAGTCTGTGGTGATAATGGTAGTAGTACGACAGCAAGCAGCGTCAGGGTGGTGAACGAAATTGCCACAGGATGGAGGTAGTACAGACGCCAACTTGGCAAGTTTAAAACAAAGCTTGATAAGTCATAATGATAAACTATGGGAGAGCGAGAAATACACTCTGCAAGTGTGAAGATCGGGAGCTATAGGCTACAGGCGTCGCCTTCTTCTCGAGGATGGTATCAAAAAATTCCAACGTATATGCAACACCTAGCTAGGGATATAACGTAAATTTTGGCAAAAATGTAACATGACTGATGGACAGTTCCAACGGCGTTGATTATCATTATCTCCTGGACTCCATGAAAAATGGAGGTATAGTTTTTGGTGTGTCTTTCTGTGTGTCTGTCTGTGTGTGTGTCCTGATATTTGTGGTCAGCATAACTTTAGAACCTATGGATGGATTGTAATGATATTTGTTTTGTATGTGGGTGTTTGGAAGATATAGGTCAAGGTCGATTTTAGGCCCCCTGGTGTGTGACGTTGGTACTGCAGCAGATCTTCGATTTTGTGTATCTTTTGACCTGAGCATGCTATGGTCTTGATCTGTATGCTGGCAGATAGCTGCTAATGTAAGGAAGAGGGTATAAAGTCTTGGGCTGCTCTATGATCTGGAACTGCAGGGCCAATTTTGTTAAAATCTTCCAAGGAGCATAATGGAACATAGGAACGATGAATTTCCATGATATCTAGCATATGTATGTTTGGCAGAGATGTACATAATGAAGTGCAAACTATGCAAATATGGACTTACTTTACATACTTAATGAGGAAAATCCATAAAATCCAATATTTTTAATTATGGTACTGAAATACATGTACTAACATATGTAATTTGTGGCAGGTGGAAGATACCAATTATGCAAATAAGTCCCTAATTTGCATAATAATGTGAAAGTGTTCTAATTCATCTAAGTACATGTAGTAAATGATTGGATTATCAATATATATACGTATACCTGTGTAAGTTATTCAAAGGTGTACATAACCAAGCATGAATTATGCAGATTTGCAAGTCATTTGCATAATTGGAATATTTCATGGAGGCCTGAGGTCTCCAAACTCTTGTTGTTTTTTTCTTTGACATTGACCTTATAGTGATGGTCATATAGTGATAGAACTATTGTTTATGTAATAGATAGTCATTGGTGGTATCGATGGTTGGGTAGAATAGAATAGAATAGAATAGAAGCATGTGTTTATGTTGATGCTCGTCAATATTCACATCGGCAAGAGGTAAAACTCAGATGCAACTCTCGATTCAGCTACCTTTCGAGTAAATTTGAATCAGAGGTATCCACTTACTGTTCAATGTGGTAACGCAATGTCACATAGCTTCACTTGATATAACGATAGGACATAACAACAAAATATTACTCTCATTCATTTTTCCTCCTTGTTCTTAAGAATGGACGATCATTCGGATGGACTGTTTCCTGCGATCGAGAAAAATCCAGCAGAAGACATGGCGACAGACTTGGAAAATTGGCAGAACGACAGCAAAGAAATATCATGTGAGGAAACAATTGCTGAGGACACCTCACCCAACAAGAAAAACGTTCCACACGCAGAGCTAGTGGACAGGCATCAGGAAGTCACTATGGATGGATCCCACATATGCAAGGAGTGCGGGTATGTTGCTGATAGCATGCCCAGCCTGGTCGTGCATACAAGGAGACATACAGACAGAAAACCCAACAAGTGTGACCAGTGTGACTATTCTGCTAAATGGAAATGGCAGTTAGACCACCACATTGCAAAACACCATGGAAAACCGTACATGTGTGGGGAGTGCGGGTACAGGACAGGTAAAATGTGTATCTTGACTGTACATATGAGAAAACATACTGGTGTTAAACCTTACATGTGTGGGGATTGTGGCTATAGAGCAGCTTACAGGTCTTCCCTGTACCTACATATGAGTACACATATACACAATGTAGGGACTAAATATTATATGTGTAGGGATTGCGATTACAGAACTGCTCACAAGTCTGCCCTATCCCAACACATGAGAACACATACAGGCGAGAGACCCTACAAATGTGACCAGTGTGACTATTCCGCTACACAGAAAAACAATTTGAACCGACACAGGGCCAAGCACATGGATGATAAACCCTACAAATGTGACCAGTGTGACTATTCTGCAGCAAGGAAAGATACTTTAGACCGACACATGGCTTCCCACATAGGAGATAACCCCAACAAGTGTGACGTTTCTTCGCTGAAAAAAAGTTCCTCCGTACATTTGGGCAGACAAGCCGTTGAATACGTGTGTGAAGAATGCAGTTACAGGGCATCTGGCAGGACTGACTTAACCAACCACATGAGAAAACATACAGGTGAGAAACCCTACAAGTGTGACCAATGTGACTATTCCTCTGCATGGAAAAATGCTTTAGCCCAACACAAATTGTCTAAACACACTGGAGAAAAACTCTACATGTGTGAAAAGTGCGGACACAGGACTGCTAACGTGTCTGGCTTAACTAATCACATGAAAAAACATACCGGTGAGAAACCTTACAAATGTGACCAGTGCGACTATTCTGCTGCACAGAAATCTACTTTAGACCAACATATGGTTAGGCACACTGGTGAAAAACCCTACATGTGTGGGGAGTGCGGATTCAAAACTGCACACAAGTTCTCCCTGTCCCTACATATGAGAACACATACAGGTGAGAAACCCTACAAATGTGACCAGTGCGACTGTTCCTATACAGTGAAAGGACATTTGGACAGACACATGGCTAAACACACCGGGGCCAAGCCTTACATGTGTGAGGAGTGCGGCTACAGGACGGCTGATAAATCCTGCCTGTCAAAACACATGAAAACACATACCGGTGAGAAACCCTACAAATGTGACAAGTGTGAATATTCTTCTGCCATAAAATCTACTTTAGCCCGACATATGATTATGCACAGTGGAGAAACTCCATACAAGTGTGAGGAGTGCGGGTACAGGGCAGCTACAAAATATCGCCTATCTCAACATATCAAAACGCATACTGGCAATCACATGGCCAAACACGATTGTACATGAACTGTACTAGAAGAATGCTGTTCCAGGAAGACTTCAGCATTTGCGAGAAGCGCTATGGAGAAGCAGTATTGTATAAGACATATGGACAGGAAAGTGATAGAACATAAGTGAAGGTGAACTGAACGTATGCGGGAACTGTGTTTCATCAAGGAGCTTTTATCAAGTCGATGGTTTCATAAAGACAACAATAGGAAAATAAGGCTATGAAAAAACGTATTCACACCTGTATGTCTGGTACGTTCACAGTATAACCACATATTGGAAACAGATTGAAGGACAAAGACCTTACAGAAATGTGATAGCACGTGGGAAAAGGGCTTACAGTTCGTCTTGAGAGCGAGGTGTAATAAACATTTGGGCTGTGCACGGCGCAGTTCACCCAACCATCTCCGTTTGCACACTGCCTTGTAGGGGTAAGAGGCAAGTAGCCGAAATATCAATGTTGATATGCAGAATATCAAAACAAACTATGACAGTCACACACAAGGAAAATGTACCATCTCTACATCTTGTTTCTGAAGATTCTTTCTTGTTATTAAATGTGTTACGTTTTATTAACTGTTACAAGTATTTGTTTGACACGTATTTCAAAAGTAACAACAACGTAGATGATAGGCATATATAACTTGTTCAATAGCTAGAAAGTACTTGACATTAAATTCTACTAGTAATGTATACTTTTTTTTACATAGGTGGCCGACATGTACGCAGCAATAGTTATATTTCAGCCACACCATAGGTATGGTGAAATATATTGTATTCGTAATGTTTCTTCTTTTTCTTCTTTTCCTGTCAAATCTTCAAAACTCGTTATCTCCGTTGTTCCACTTTTAAACTTTGGTGATTATGTCAAAGTGTTTTTAGACTGGTCTATTATACCTTTTCATGCACGGGGGACCTTTTTTGCTAATTTCAATTTTGGATTCGGTTTCTTATTCAAAAGGCCATGTTTTCAGTGGGATTATTTCTGAACTGGTCTAATGTGCAAATTCTCATGGGGTGTACTGGAGTCCATTCTTGGAGATGGCTGAAATATGCTGTATTTGCTCTCAATCAAATGTCGGCCTTTCTAGTTTCTAATAACTTTTTTACGATCATGAACCTGTAATGGGTAATGCCTACATTATCTACTGTATTTACTCTATCGTAGTCTTATCCTGTGTAAACGTTGATTCTGAATCATTAGAAGGTTTTGACTATTACTTTGAATGTATAATTATTAAATACAACTTGATACATATCTCCGTTTATGTTCTCATTTTCTTTTGTCTCTTGTGCAAATTTAATGAGAATGTAGTGGTTTAAACTGATAAAATAGACTAGGCTGGAATAAAAACGAAAAGAGATCCGTAGCGACACTAGCCTGGAATCCAGTCTCGCGAGTAGCGACCTTCGGGAGCGGAACAAAACTAACAAGACTGGATTCCAGGCTACGCCAACAAGTAGCGACCTTCGGGAGCGGAACAAAACTAACAAGACTGGATTCCAGGCTACGCCAACAAGTAGCGACCTTCGGGAGCGGAACAAAGCTAACAAGACTGGATTCCAGGCTATAGCGACACCTCTGGAATCTCGGTCATCAGGTTTGTCAACTCTGACCTTTGCCCTGCACCAGATTTGTTGACCCCTATCCGCCATTTGCTGAGGCCTGCGAGTGGCGTCGTTTCTCTTCGGTCTGGGGCGATTTTCAGCCTGCTTCGACTCTATATCAACCTTAAAAGGTATCGGTAGACAGGTAAGGCCTTTGTTTACCACCTTTATTCGCTGTATCACGATTTAATGGCGGCCACTTCAACTCAGGGCTGGGGGCGATTCGAGAAAAATCAAAGGATATACCTGGGGGGGGGGGGGGGGGCATATCGACCTGTATCGACAGTAAATCTAATAGCTTGTAGGCCATGGCCATATTTCCCAAAACTAAGGTGCTAGATTTCACGCAAAATCAGGATTTGTTTTTTTGTACTGTGTGGATCGGTAAGCAAGTGTACAAAAGAGTAGCGGGTTCCGCACTGGTGTTCCAGTGCTGAATCAACGGGTCGAATCAACCTCAGCATTGCGCGCCCAGCGCTGAAGAAAGTTCAGCACCGGTTTTCCGGCTTTGTTCCAGTGCTGAAGCTCCCTCAGCACTGGAATTCCAGTGCTAAACCCTCTGGACTTCCAATGCTGACGACCACTTCAGCACTGGTGTTCCAGTGCTGAGAGAGGAGACCGCTACTTTTCTTTTGTATATTTGCAATCGGTAACAAAATCGTTACCAAAACTCAGCAATAAAATATTCACGAAGTTTACAAAGAGGTGAACTGAAAACTCTTGATTCGTCCAAGATCAAGGATGTTATGTACGTCCTTGATTCGGCAAGTTGACTTTATTCGAATCAGAGTTATCCACCCTATTGTTCAACGCGATAACACAATGTCATGTTTCCCCCACCTGATATTAGACCGGTTACGATTCTTCATAGTAACCGTGATTCAATTTTTTTGCTTGCTAAGGCCATGTTGATTTGATTATATGGATGACATCCTCTGGGAACTCCAAAATTGATGCGAGCGATCGAATAAAAAAAAAAGTTTGGCCCCCAAAAAAAAGTTCCCTTCAGTATGAAATAAATGTGGCCAGGAAGGTTGAACATAGGACTAAACATATTAACATAGTATGGTATACCAACAGTTAGGTGTAGGGACAAGTACATTATACAGGTGCAAAACGTTTTTTTTTTCTTCTTGGACCAATCCGAAAAAAAAAAGACCTGAAAAAAAATCAGAACGGGTTTCGCCAATTATAAAATAGACACACTATGTCGGCAGGTGTTTGGGGTCTTACCGGGCCAAGAAGACCGCAAAAGCGAAGTCGAGTAGAGGCTATAGTCAATTGTACCAAGTTTCTACAGTCAAAGGTAGACCGACAGTTAGCCTTGATTACATGGAGATGGTATTTTAAAATGTCAGTGGTAGTCCAATAATCCACAAAACAGATTCCTTTGTAGCAAAATTGACCAAACGGGACCTATATCTGAATTTTCTGTACTGGTACCTACCCCTACCAACAATAATTTTTTTTTTCTTTCTGTCCTTTCACATCTTTTTCTTTGACTGAATATTTATTTTGGCATTCTATGGCATTAGTTGTTTTCTGATACTTTTTTTTTCAATCTACGGAATATTTGTGCTCATTTTACAGCTGCTTTGCACAATTTACTGTGTGGTCCAAAACTTTTTTTTGGAAACGGCCGAAAATTGGTGCGTACCTAAACTCATATTCAGGTTCAGGTCCGGATTCAGGTCTAGCACTTCAGTGCTCAGGTTCGGACTTTAAGTCCGGACCTGAACCCATCATTGCATATTATGGGCACTAGAATTACTAATCCTTTTTTGAGGGGGAGGGGGCATATAAAATTGCATGTTAGCATGAATTGAAATGAAATATGAAAAATGCATGTAAATTATATACAGTCAGTGTAAACACGAAATGTTTTTTGTCTTTTTTCAGTGCGAATTTCACTGTCTATGGAAAGTTTTAGTTGGTTTAGAACAAAAAAGGGAATATAAGTGACAGATAGCTTTTTGCAAGTCCGGACTTGGCTCCGGACATTTAGATTTTTTTTTTACTTGGACCCAAACATTTTAGGTCCAATTCCAAGTCCGGGCTTTAGGTACGCACCACTATAAGCGCGGATGTCATCCATATTATCAAATCAACATGGCCTAACCACGGAGGATGGTACCCAGGCTATCTTGTTAAAAATTATACCTGAAAATTATGTACATTTCACTTCACATCTCTGCTATTTCCATATTCCCAGAAATGGACAAGCATTTCTCTGGACTGATTCCTGTAGGAAACGAGGAAAATTTTGCAGAAAAAATGGCAACCGTACATGAAAAATGGCAGAACGAGAACCAAGGAATGCCATGCAAGGAAACTCTTGCTGTAGAGTCCTCATCCGACAAGAAAACCGTTTCACAGGAAGAGCTGGTGGAAAAACATCAAGAAGAAAGTTCGCACGTATGCAGTCTATGTGGGTATATTGCTGATAGCATGTCCAGCCTGGATGTGCATACAAGGAGACATACCGATCGAAAACCCAACAAGTGTGACCAGTGTGACTATTCTGCGAAATGGAAATGGCAGTTAGACCACCACATTGCAAAACACCATGAAAAACCGTACATGTGCGGGGAGTGCGGGTACAGGACAGGTAAAATGCCTAAGTTAACTGAACATATGCAAACACACATCGGTGCTAAGCGCGAGAAACCCTACAAGTGTGACCAGTGTGACTATTCTGCTGCACAGAAAGGCACTTTAGACCGACACGTCATGGCTAAACACGCTGGAGAAAAACCCTACATGTGCGGAGAGTGTGGGTTCAGAACGGCTGATAGGTATACACTAACCGTACATATGCGAAGACATACAGGTGAGAAACCCTACAAATGTGACCAGTGCGACTATTCTGCTGCACAGAAAGGTAGTTTAGACCAGCATATGGTTACGCACATTGAAAAAATGACTATTCTTCTGCACGGAAATATGCTTTAAGCCAACACATGGCTAAACACACCGGAAAAAAACACTACATGTGTGAAAAGTGCGGACACACGACTACTAACGTGTATGGCTTAACTATTTAACACATGAAAAAAACATGCGGGTGAAAAACCTTCGAGTCTGAGTCATTGAGTATACTACTTTACAAAAAAAAGTGATTTGAACAAACACGTGTCTGCAAAAAAATGTACATGGCTGTACATGTGTGGAAGTGCTGATCTGTCAAATCATTATCAGAACAACTCTGCAAGAAGTTCGGACTGAAACTTCTGAACTCTAGTCCTTTCAGAGACTTGCTTCCCCAGTCAGTGTGAAGTCAGTGGGTGGCAAACGAGGACTAGCCACAAATTGAATTGCATTCCCACACAAACCGGAACTTACCAGAACAGTCCAATATCTTGTATTATTCTACAGCTACTGTATTGAATAGGGGATTATGACCATGCATGAACAATCTTATTGTTGGTTGTTGATTTTCATGTTGGGTTATTGATTACTATATCAATTATAAAAACACACGAGAGAACGGCGAGAACACTGCAAAGCTGAAGTCACTCTGTCCGGTCAGCTACAAAGACCGTGAAGTGAGACATCTTAAAAGTAGACTGGGAAAGTGCGCACTCTGTTCATCCTATGTATAATGCTATCTACTGTGCCCGAAACACACCTACTTGGGACTGTACGTCAGGACTGTTTATCTACAGAAACTAGTTTTATCTGGGTCTGAATTTTATGATGTATCTGGGTCTGATTTTATTAAATGTGACGTTAATGGTTTTTAAACGATTTTAATCTGTCATTGTACTTCTTGTTAATACCTTGCGCCCTCCTGGAGAACAGACAAAGGGCTGTCCTAGGTTTTAGCCTGTAATATATACATGTATGTATTCATCTTGTGTGTAATAAAGATGATTTAAAAATAAAAATAAAAGATAAGATTTTGAATGTCAATCCATAGCATTCTATTCGTAACAATTGTAATGCTTTAACCCATTGTAATGTAAAGCCCATTACATGGTTCTTACTTTTTGGTGAAACATTTTCAAAACTCGTCTACTATTTTTACACAATAAATCATGATTATAGATAGAAGGCATCATCAAAATAACCTGTTCAATAGCAAGTGCGTAACGTTCAATTTTGGTAGTAACGTTATATTTTGTGTTTGCATGACTCTTACCTCAGTATTTCAAATGCTCTGTGCTTATCAGGTGTGTAAAGGTTGATTTTTAATCATAATATTCTAAAGTATTACTTTGAATGTCTAAACAATTACTTATTAAATACCACTTACTTTAATACATATCTCCGTACATATTCTCATTTTTGTGTATCTGTATCTGTGTATCTATATAGCCGGTATAACCGCCCTTCGGCGTAACACACCAGCTTCGCAGGCACGCGTTGCGGCAGCAGCTGGTTATATTACACTGGACGATCCGTCACACCTAACTTCTGCTCATCTATCTGCAAGCGTTCTTTAAAACTACCCAGAGAAGATGCCCCTACTGTTCTTGGTGATAACAAGTTCCACTCTACGATAGTTCTGGGAAAATACGAAGTGCAAATTTAATGAGAATGTAGTGGTTTAAACTGAGACGACGCTACAATAAAAGTGGCAAGAGATCCGGATCCATAGCGACACCTCTCGAATCTGGGTCATCACGATTGTCCACTTTGACCTTTGCCCTGCACTAGATTAGTTGACCCTGTCAGCTATTTGAGCCGTGCAATCAATGCGAGTGGGGTCGTTACTATGCAGTCTGAGGCGATTTTCAGCCTACTTCGACTCTATGTAAACCTTAAAAAGTGTTGGTAGACAGGTAAGGCCTTTGTTTATCACCTCCACTGGCTGTATCACGCTTCAATGGCTGCTACTTCAACTTGTGTGCGATTCGAGAAAGGTCATACTATAGTATAGTTGGGGTATACTTGGGGGAGGGGGGCATATCGACAGCAAATCTATCTAATAGATTGTACGCTATGGCCATTCCCAAAAGTAAGGTGCTAGATTTCACGCAAAATCTGGATTTGGATTTTTATACTTTTTTTTAATCGATAACAAACTCGATAGCACAGCTCATCAATATTCACATATTTTACAAAGACTGAAAGAGGTAAAAACTCATTTCGGCCAAGGATGGTATATACGTCTTTGATTAGGCTAACAGTCGACTATATTCGAATGGAATCAGAGGTGTCCACACTATTGTTCAACGTGATAACACAATGTCGTGTTGTCCCACTTGATGTCAGCCTGGGTATCATTCTCCATAGTAACCATCGATCGTTTTGCTTGCTTACCATGGAGGATGGCACCCAGGCTAACTTGATATAACCAAGGCCGTTATATATAACTTTCACAACACAATGTCATTTCATTTCAGAAACTTTCAACTATAAATTACTCCCAGTATTTCTATTCGCTGGATTGTCGCCCGGGATCAAGAAAAATCCAGTAGGAGACATGACAGCAGACTTGGAAAAATTCCACAACCAAGGAATGCCATACGAGGAAACTCTTGCTGTAGAATCCCTACCCGATAAGAAAACCGCTCCCCAGACAGAGCTGACTGACATGCATCAGGAAGACGCTACGGGTGGATCCCACACGTGCAAGCAATGTGGGTATGCTGCTGAAAACATGTCCAGCCTGGCCGTGCATACCAGTAGACACACCGATCGAAAACCCAACAAGTGTGACCAGTGTGACTATTCTGCGAAGTGGAAATGGCAGTTAGACCACCACATTGCAAAACACCATGAAAAACCGTACATGTGTGGGGAGTGCGGGTATAGGACAAATATAATGTCTAACTTAACAGAACATATGAGAACGCATACCGGTGAGAAACCTTATATATGTAGGGAGTGCGGATACAGAACTGCTCACCAGTTCTACCTGTTGACACATATGAGAACGCATACAGGTGAGAAACCCTACAAATGTGATAGGTGTGACTATTCGGCTGCACAGAAAGGCAGTTTAAAACAACACAAGGCTATACACACTAGTGAAAAACCCTATAGCTACACGTGTGATGAGTGCGGATACACGACTGCTCAAAGGTCTAAACTATCCCGACATATGAGGAGACATACAGATGAGAAACCCTACAAATGTGATGAGTGTGACTATTCCGCTGCATGGAAATCTTCTGTGGACCGACACATGGCTGATAAACACAATGGAGAAAAGTCTTACATGTGTGAGAAGTGTGGGTACAGGACAGCTACAAAATCTCGCCTATCTCAACATATGAAAGTGCATACTGGCGAAAAGCCCTACAAATGTGATCAGTGTGACTTTTCTTCGCCATGGAAAAAGAGTTTAGGCACGCACATGGCTAAGCACACTGGTGAGAAACGCTACATGTGCGGGGAGTGTGGGTACAGGACGGCTGATAGGTCCTGCCTGTCAAAACATTTGAGAACACATACAGGGGAAAGGCCCTACAAATGTGACCAGTGCGACTATTCTGCTGTGCAGAAGGGTAGTTTAGACCGACACATGGCTAAACACACTGGAGAAAAACCATATATTTGCGGGGAGTGCGGCCTCAGGACGGCTGATAGGTCTAACCTGTCAAAGCACATAAGAACACATACAAAAACCTACAAATGTGACCTGTGCGACTATTCTGTCGCAAGGAAAAGTTCTTTAAGCAATCACATGACCAAACACACTTAATCTCAACCGTACTTTGGCGATGGACGTGGCTTCACGAAAGTTGAACAGTTCATGTGGCACGGCTACAGGACGTTTGACAGCCTTCAGCATTGGTGAGAAGCGATCTTTAGAAGCACTAAATATATTGTACAAGTCAGATGGACAAGATACTAGTAGTAGGAAAGCTTAAGAGTCACAGAACGTATTCAAGAACTCTGTTTTTTTTTAACGATTACTTGCCTCACAAGTGGAAAAGCCATGCATGTAGCTGAAATCGATGTTGATATGGAGGATATCAAAACAACTCATGACAATCACAAACAAGGACAATGCAAAATATCTGCATCTTGTTTCTGAATATTCTTTCTTGTTATTGCATGTGTTAAGTTTGTATTTCTACATGCATTTGTTTGACATGTAATGTGTTAAGTTTGTATTTCTACATGCATTTGTTTGACATGTAATTCAAAGGAAGTAACATTCAACCTATACAATGGCCATATATGGAGCCTGTTCAATAGCAAGTATGTAACGTTCACTTTAGTTAGTAAAGTTAGATTTTGTGTTTAGGTTTTATTGTATGGATGGCATCCTATGGCATACATCACTAACTGTAGTGACTCTTACCTCAGTATTTCAAATGCTTTGTGCTTATCGTGAATAAAAGTCGATTTTGAATCACTAGAATATTACTTTGAATGCCTACACTATTACTTTGATTTATACGCATATATATTGTCTTTTTTCGTTTGTATCTTATTCAAATATAATGAGGATGAAGTTGTCTAAACTGATCAAACAGACGAAGCTTGAATTTTTAAAACGCTGTGGCTATTGACACACTCAGTGTGCCAATAGCCAAACAGGCTATTGACACACCGAGATGCCAGTCAGCCAATCAGAGCTTGTAACATGCCATTCCGGCAATATTTTACACAAGCAATAGTTGATTAGACATTGTTCGGAAGATTAGACACTGGAATCTTTGAATCTTGGAATGAACGGACGTATTCAAGTTATGCCCTACATTTGGATACCTAATAATACAGCCGTCATCGTGTATGTTTGACGTAGCGTAGTGGATAGAGCGTTGACCCGGGAATTCATGATACCACTGAGTGTGCCAATAGCCTAAACAGGCTATCGACACACTCAGTCTGTCAATAGCCTGTTTAAGCTATCGACACACTGGGTGTGTCAATAGCCTCGCTCTTTTTAAAAAAGGCAAGAGATCCACAGCGACACCTCTCGACTATCGGTCATCAGGTTTGTCACCTCTGACCTTTGCCCTGTGCCAGATTTGTTGACCCCTGTCCGCCATTTTGAGTCGTGCTGGTGGCGTCCACGTGTCAGTCTTTGGTCTGAGGCGATTTACAGCTTACTTCTTGTCTATACCAATCTTAAAAGCTGTCGATAGACAGGTAAGGCCTTTGTTTACCTCCTTCACTTGCTGTAATACGCTTCAATAGCTCAGGGGTGCGAAGTTTGAGAAAACGATGTTACGTTACGATTTGAGAAAAATCATAGGTAGGGTACTAGTATACTTGGGGGAGGGGGGCATATCGACAACAAATCTAGTAATACTAATAGCTTGTAGTTATGGCCATTCCCCAAACTAGGGTGGGTATGGGGTTGAAGATGCTATATGTACTATTTGTAATCGTAACAAACTCGGCAGCAAAGCTATTTGATATTCACATATTTTACCAAGAGGCAAAACGTTTGGTTCGGCTATAACAGTCGGCAATGTTTGAATCAGAGGTATCCACACTATAGTTCAACGCGATAACACAATTTCATATTATCCCAGTTGATATTAGCCTGGTTACGATTCTCCATAGTAACCGTGGCTCAATCTTTTTGCAAGCTAACCAGGGAGGATGGCACCCAGGCTAACAAATAACATGATATAACTTATACCGGGGAATTGTCTACAATTTATTTCAACTTTCTTTTATTTCCCTTCATCCACAGGAAAGGACGAGCATTTCTCTAGGCTGATTCCTGCAGGAATCGAGAAAAATCCAACAGAAGAAATGGCAACAGTACATGGAAAATTGCAGAACGAGAACCAGGAAATGCCATGCGAGCAAACGCTTGATGTAGAGTCCTCACCCGACAAGAAAACTGTTTCACAGGCAGAGCTGGTGGACAAGCATCAACAAGAAGGTTCCCACATATGCAAGCAATGTGGGTATGTAGCCGATAGCATGTCCAGCCTGAATGTGAATACAAGGAGACATACCGATCGAAAACCCAACAAATGTGACCAGTGTGACTATTCTGCGAAGTGGAAATGGCAGTTAGACCACCACATTGCAAAATATCATGAAAAACCGTACATGTGCGGGGAGTGCGGGTACAGGACAGATAACATGCGTACGTTAACTGTCCATATGAGAAAACATACCGGTGAGAAACCTTACGCGTGTAGCGATTGCGAATTCAGAACTGCTCAAAAGTCCTCCCTGTCCTTACATATGAGAAAACATGCATGTGTGAAACCCTACAAATGTGACCAGTGTGACTATTCTGCTGCCCAGAAAATTACTTTGATCCGACACATTGCCAAACATGAGAAACCCTACAAATGTGACCAGTGCGACTATTCGTCTGCCTGGAAATCTACTTTAGACCGACACGTCATGGCTAAACACACTGGTGAAAAACCCTTCATGTGTGGGGAGTGTGGGTACAGGACGGCTGACAAGTCTAGCCTAACCGTACATATGAGAAAACATACAGGTGCTAAACCATACTTGTGTATGGAGTGTGGATTCAGAACTGCCCACAGCTCCTCACTGTCCTTACACATGAGAACACATACAGGTGAGAAACCCTACAAATGCGACCAGTGCGACTATTCCGCTGCGCAAAAAATCAATTTGGTCCGACACATTGCCAAACATTGTGAGAAACCCTACAAATGTGACCAGTGCGACTATTCCGCTGCGCAGAAAATCACTTTGAACCGACACATGGTCAAACATAGTGAGAAACCCTACAAATGTGACCAGTGCGACTATTCCGCTGCGCAGAAAATCATTTTGAACCGACACATGGTCAAACATAGTGAGAAACTCTACATGTCGGGAGAGAGCGAGTACAGGACGGCTGGAAGTGCCGATCTTTCCCGAGATATGAGAAGACATACAGATGACAAACCGTATAAATGTGATCAGGGTGGCTATTCTTCTACAGGGAAATATGCTTTATCCCGACACATTGCAAAGCACACTGGTGACAAAACGTACGTGTGTGAAGAGTGCGGATACAGAACGGTTAGCAGGTGTCGCCTATCCGAACATGTGAAAATACATGCAGGTGAGAAACCCTACAAATGTGACAAGTGTGAGTATTCTTCCGTAAGGAAATCTACTTTACACCGACACATGGCAACACACGGCGGAGAAAAACCCTACATGTGAGGGGAGTGCGGATTCAGGACAACTCTCAAGTCTAACCTATCCAAACATATGAAAAAGCATACAGGTGAAAAACCCTACAAGTGTGACCAGTGCGATTATTCTTCTGCATTTAACGCCAGTTTGAACCGACACATGGCGAAACACACTGGTGAAAAACCCTACATGTGTGGGGAGTGCGGGTACAGGACGGCTGACAGGTCTACCTTAACCGTACATATGAGAAGACATACCGGTGAGAAACCCTACAAGTGTGACCAGTGCAGCTATTCTGCTGCACAGAAAAGCTCTTTAAACAAGCACATGACCAAACACGATTGTAAATGAACTGTACTTGAAGAATGTGGCTCCAGGAAGACTGAACAGTAAAGGGCTACAGGACGGTTGGCAGCCTTCAGTATTGGCAATAAGCGTCCTGGAGAAGCAGTATCGTACAAGACACATGGACAGGGAAGGGATAAAGCATAATAAGTGACACCAAACGTTTGCGAGACCTGTTTTTCATAAAGACATCAATGGAAAAATACGGCTTTGAAGAAACTTTTTCACACCTTTGTGTGTGTGGTAGGTGCACTGTAGCTTTACGCCATTGAAAACATTTTAATGGAGAAAGACAAGACAGAAAGGTGATAACACTTGAGAAAAGGGGTACAGTTCGTCTTGAGAGCGAGGTGTAACAAACATTGTGACTGTCTACGGCACAGGTAGACAAATCCTTACTATGGTAAACTCTTACTCGGGGAGCAGGCAAGTAGCATGATGCCGAAATATCTATGTTGGAGAATATCAAAACCACGAAAATCACAAAAAAGGACTGTGACATCTCTTCATCTTGTTTATGAATGTTCTTTCTTGTTATTACATGTACTACGTTTTATTGTTACAAGTATTTGAAAAATAACAACTAAGATAATAACCGTACATAACCTGTTCAATAGCTAGCAAGTAGGTGACATGCAATTTTGCCAGTAAGGTTATATTTTGTTTCTTATACATGTAAGCAAATTGTATGATAGCTTAGAATAGTAAAGACTTCAACATAATAAAGAAACAAATAGAAAGTTACAGAGTGTATGAATTATGCAATAAGAGACATGTACATGTGGCTCACCTCAGTTGTAATAGTTTCACCGTGTAGTTTTATCATGCACTATCATCCTCGGAGTACTTCAGGTTTCAT
Source organism: Branchiostoma floridae (assembly GCF_000003815.2). Lineage (NCBI taxonomy): Eukaryota > Metazoa > Chordata > Leptocardii > Amphioxiformes > Branchiostomatidae > Branchiostoma > Branchiostoma floridae. The sequence continues at coordinate 23,351,440 of NC_049986.1, read as the reverse complement.
CCTTTGATGCAGTTTCATCCTTTGTTTGGGAACAATGGATATCGCCAGAGAGTGGCTGATGACTCCCTTTGACCAGCTATAATCCTTAGCCAGCTTTGATACTATCTGATGCCACTGGTAAATCTGCCTGTATCGTGTAATGTGAAGTATTGTACTTTCGTCAAGCTTGCGTCACTGCGGGGTTCGAAAGATACCCAAAAACTTTCAGAGATAAAGAACGAATTTTTTTTACTTTTTGTGTGTTTTGGCGTCTTCTAAGTTATACGTTTACGTTTTATGCAATACCTAAATCATACAAGATCGGAGATTAATAACAATATAGTGCCGCAGTGAACGAACCCCGCAGTGACGCAAGTGTAGTGGGAGTGCACCTTTACTCTAGAGCGTCAGACTGGAGTTTTGCTTCTCGCCGCTATAAGTAGCTAATGTAGGCGGCGCCTTTGCGGCGAGAAGACAATCCCAAACCCAGCGATGACCATGGGCGAGGGGTGTGTGTACAAACTTAGCTACAAACACATTTTTGAACGGCAACTGAACACAACAGTAATGAGGAACATATAGATGTTTATTACTTAAGGTTCGTTTGAGGAACGTCTATTGATGTCTTATAGCATAAAAACAGAACTGCTAATACGGAACTAAATTATGGAGATTGTTACACAGACTTTTACGTTGTAACCTTTTTAAAACATGTGCTTATCAAAAGGAACTGCCAGGTGTTCAGAAAGGAAAATTGGTATGTAGCGTATACAGACAATAAATTTCAGCTTCTTAACCCTATTCAGACAGGGCTTTTTTGGTCATCCCTGGACCCGGGGAGGGCTTTTGAGGCCCTCCACTTCTAAGTCCTATGACTCTAAAACGACGTGCCGTAGGGCCACCAAATTTTCAGGACATGATTTCGACATAATATCTGACAAGTATGTGACGTTTGACGTTACGTTGACGTAATTATGACGTCATCAATTTGATTACATTGGCCAAACCCATGAAAAGTGGGTATTCTCAGAAAACTTCAAGTTATGCTACAAAAATGTAACAAGTGGAGATAACAGAATAATAATGTTTATTACGACTTGCGTTGCCAATAGCAACATCAATGACGTCAATATGATGTCATAAAATGACGTCATGCACATCTAAGATACGAGTTGGGCTCCGCCATATTATATCCACCACCTTGAATTTTTAAAAATACTTTTTTTGCAAGAAATAATCACAAAGGGCAATGGAAATAGACTAAATTCATTCATTTAGATGGTTTTTGATGAAAAAATACCAGGTAGTTACAAATTTTAACGGATAATTAGCTTGTTATTCTTGATCTGGCCATTCGGTCCGCCATCTTGGATTTTGGGCTGATGACGTCATAAAATTAGCATAATTTATGCACATATAATTATGAAAGATATGCTGAATAATATAAGATTTCATTTATGTAACAAAATCGCAGTAATATAGCAAATAAATGTGAAAAATACATAGTTAGAACCAAAAATAGTGATTTTTGGCAAAACTGCCTGTCAACAAACGTTGCCATGGCAACAAGAAAAATAAAAAAATTTGTCAAACTTCGTAAAATTGTTGCCAACAATATTTTAGGAAAACTCACCAAATTTGGTGGCTCTAGCGTAAGCCATTCTGGCGTTATAGGACATCGAAGTTAGCGCGGGCCTCAAAAGCCCCCCCCCCCCCAACCCCCCCGGTTTGAATAGGGTTAAAGTGATCTACATTATCAGAAGAAGATGATGTTCTTTGCTTCCGACGGACGTCCAAGGATTCGGTCAACTCAAAATCAACTCAGGCGCTGATAAAGATGTTCACAAAATTAGATATTTCAGTCTCAAGTTTATACATTTTTAGAGAAATTATGACATCAATCACAACAACAAACGGTTTGTACCTCACATTCAGTGTGTTCTCTTAAGCTAAGGGCACAACCCGCCGTACGTGCTGTCTACGTGCAAAATCGTGGGCAAATCTTTTGGGATCCGTAAGTGGTACGTACCTCCTCCGTATGAACTCGTACGGAATCCGACGGATCTTGGAGCACGAAAACATGCCGTAGAACTTAACGTGCAGGCAGAACTTTGTCTGCATGCTGGCTGCTCCCCGTGCGTGCCAGTACGGGCGACGCGCCTGCCCTGTACAGCCTGAACGTTTTCAGAAAAACGTGGCGGATGTGACCTGCCAAAAAACGTACGGACAAAATAACACGTACGGCTGGTTGTGCCCTTAACTTTAAGACAGACCTAAAACGCCCCGTTTCTGCACTCTCCACAAACGGCGTCTAACACATGTGTTTCTTCTTGTGCAGTTTTAGACTGTTGGCGTGTGCAGCTGAATAGTCACACATGTCACATTTGTAAGGTTTCTCCCCTGTATGTCTTCTTAGGTGTATGGTTAAGTGCGACTTGCTAACTGTCCCGTAACCACATTCCTCACACACGTAGGGCCTCGTCGTCGTGCGTCGTCATGTGCTGGTCTAAACAGCTTTTCCGTGCAGCAGAATAGTCGCATATGTCACATTTGTAGGGTTTCTCACCGGTGTGTTTCCTTAGGTGTGCAGCTAAACTTCGTTTCCGTGCAGCAGAATAGTCGCATAAGTCACATTTGTAGGGTTTCTCACCTGAATTGAATGTGTCCTCAGGTGTTCCGACATCTTAGATCTATAATCCGTCCTGAAATCATACTCCTCACACTTATACTTGCCGTTTTTTTTCTCGTTTGAAGTACGGGGTGTGTGTTTCTCACCCGTGTGATTTCTCATGTGTAGGGATAGGGCAGATCTGTAAGCGGTCCTGTACTCACACTCTCCACACATGTAGGGTTTGGTGTGTTTAGCCCTGTGTATGGTCAAATTTCTTCTAAAAGGCGAAGAAAAGTCGCACTCGTCACAATTGTATGACTTCTCCATTGTCTTGTGTACGGAACCCTCATCTACAGGGCACCAGCGGCATGTGCCGCATTGTGTCCATTCGTCTGCCTAGCCTGGACGCCAGCCATGTTAAAGTCACTCTGCTCCCCATTAATTGCCCGACTTCCAACTGTTACTGTATCCAGGCTAGCATCTGTCTCTGTACCCACTGTAGTGGTGGTGTGGCTTTCTCCGAAGACTGGATGGAAATCATCTAGTTTCTCACCAGCATGTTTGAACATGTGTTTCCTTAGATTATCCTTCCGTGCAGAGGAATAGTCGCACTGGTCACATTTGTGAGGTTTGTCACCGGTATGTTTTGTCATGTGTCTGGCTAGGTCAGGCCTAGCAGCCGTCCGATACTCGCACTCTCCACACATGAAGGGCTTTTCACCAGCGTGTCGTGACAAGTGTAGGTCTAAACTCTTTTTCCACACAGAAGAAAATTCGCACTGCTCACATTTGTAAGGTTTATCACCAGTATGTTTGAACATGTGTTTCCTTAGATTATCCTTCCGTGCAGAGGAAAAGTCGCACTGGTCACATTTGTGAGGTTTGTCACCGGTATGTTTTCTCATATGTTTGGCTAGGTCAGGCCTAGCAGCCGTCTGATACTCGCACTCTCCACACATGAAGGGCTTCTCACCAGTGTGTCGTGCCATGTGTAGGTCTAAACTCTTTTTCCACACAGAAGAAAATTCGCACTGGTCACATTTGTAGGGTTTCTCACCTGAATGTTTCTCAACTGCATGTTTCCTAAGATGATTCTTCCGTGCAGAGGAATAGTTGCACTGATCACACTTGTAGGGTTTCTGACCTGTATGTTCTCTCATATGTACGGTTAAGGAAGACCTGTCAGCAGTCCTGTATTCACATTCTCCACACATGTAAGGTTTTTCTCCAGTGTGTTTGATCATATGTCTGTTCAAACCAGATTTAAATGCAGAGGAATAGTCGCACCGGTCACACTTGTAGGGCTTTTCGCCTGTATGTGTTCTTATATGTTCCGACAGGTGAAACCTGACTGCCGCCCTGTATCCACACTCTCCACATTTGAAGGCTTTCTCGCCTGTATGAGTTTTCATGTGCTTGCATAGGGAAGATTTATCAACTGTCCTGTACCCACACTCTCCACACATGAAGGATTTTGTGTGCTTAGCCTTGTGTTTCTTTACACTTGTTTTAGATGATGAAGAAAAGTCGCACTCGTCACAATTGTACCACTTCTCTCTTGTCTTGTGTAAAGAACCTTCATCTACAGGGGAAGCACCAGCAGTTTGTGTCGCATCATGTGCATCCGTTTGCCTAGCCTGGACGCCAGCCGTGTTAGAGTCACTCTGTTCCCCAGTGAGTGCTCCAGTGCCGACTGTTACTAACAAGGCCGGTATCCAGGCTTCCATCTGGCCTGTATGAGGCTGTACATGTGCCTGTGGTGTGGCTCCTCTCTCCTCAGAGTCAGACGGGTTGGAAGTCGTACTGTGTGTTTCCTCCCTCAGAATTTCCTGCCCCTCGTCCTGCTGCCTTTCTGTGTCTACTTCCTGATCTTCCCCGGCATTGTTCCCAGCATGCCCTGCACCACAGCTTGGCTCTTCCATTTCTTCATCATTCCCAGGATGCCCTGCACCACGGCTTGGTTCTTCCATTTCTGAGTAGCAAAAATAAGAAGTAAAATCAGCGGCAGTTTTGATAATTACGCCCATATATACATCTGTGTTAAGTAACTATCATTGAGTACAATGGGACATTATATTATGGCATTGGGCCTAGTTTTTCGCTTTCAACAGTAACCGAACATACACGCACACACATATACACAAAGCTGAACATACACACACACACACACACACATATCAAGGAGCTTTTATCAGATAAACTGATAAAAGCTCCTTGCACATATATATACAGAGCTGCACATGCATGCACACACAAATACACAGAGCTGTACATACACGCACACATATACACAGAGATGCACATTAACGCACACATACATACAGAGCTGCACATTAACGCACACATATACACAGAGCTGCACATTAACGCACACATACATACAGAGCTGCACATTAACGCACACATATACACAGAGATGCACATACACGCACACATATACACAGAGCTGCACATACACGCAGCTCGAAACACCCCCTCCCTCTTACAAACTGAACATGTAACACTAACTTTCCAGTAAAGAGAACTCTGTTTCCAGACTACTGAAAAATAAGCAATCCTAGAGGGAGAACACGGTTAACAAATGCCTTACCTGTCGGATTGTGGCCCTGCTAATTTGCAGTGATGTTGTCTTGTCGTAAAAAAATTGCGACGGACTGCATGTACTGCAAAGAAAAGATGCTCCCGACAAACCAAAATGGCGGCGAAGAAACTGACCCCTCTGGTCTTGTGAGGGCGGAGGTCAAAGTTTATATTGTATACCTGATTACCGGTATTTTACTCACAAGCAATGACGATTTATGTTTAACAGCCTGTACAAAAACATAGAACAAGGACTACCCAGTAAAACTTATAACTCCACTGCAATGACGCTATTTCTTGTATTCACACGATTTGTTTCTAATTTGGAACCCTTTGTTCTTGTTTTCGTGCATTTTGCACTGGAGGGAATTCGTGCGAAAATTGCCTTTCACACTGATTAGACAGACACCTTACTTTCGGTAGACATACATGAACATTAGTCTCCACCAGACTCCGGATCGCTGGAAAAATCGTAGAAATGGAACAAATAAAGGAGTAAGCCGGCCAGAGGAATATAACCGGCCAGGGAACAGCACGCGATCTCCTAGGATCGCGAGCTGTTCCCTGGCTGGTTATATTCCTCTCTTTTTGTTCCATTTCTACGATTTTCCAGCGATCCGGAGTCTGGTAGAGACTACATGAACATTCAGACATCACATTGATGGGAAAATGTCAAAATGATTGATTCGTTGTTTAAATAATTGATATATTGTCTCTGGTTTACAGTTGACCTTACAAAAGACACTATACTTTTTGTCGTGTCAATAAAGCTTCTCCATTGATGTACTGATTTTTAGGCCACACAAATTTAATTTCTTGGTTCACGGATTCGCTCGCTCCTATTTTTTGGAGAAAAAAATAAAAATAAAAATTACCACTCAGCAAATTGTCACCCAAAATGAAACCATTCACCAACTTTCTGGTGTAGCAAATTGGCCTTTATATTATAAGCTCCTTAAAGTGAGGGTACAGGTGCTGTTACTGTACAATAATAGTGTTTTTTACTTTTTTCAAGCTGAAAACTTTTTATTCTTTATGTTTTGGATTAGCCGTTACCTTTACCCCAACCATTTTACAATTTTTATTTTTATTTTTATTTCGCCCTCTCGCTCCATATTTTTTATGAAAAAATCCGTGAACCAAGAAATTAAATTGGTGTGGCCTTAGAACCAAATAAATACACATTTCAAACAGCTTTGCAACTTACAGCTGGTCGTTTTTATTTTAATTAAACATAACGTACTTCTAATAATCTAAGATATAAACATAACCTATCGATTTTTTAATGTTGTAACAAAACTTAATAAAGTATACAATGACGGCACAGTATTATTAGTGATGTGTAGTCAACATACAGTCTAGGGGAATAAGTTAAAGCAATCCAACTTGAAATATTTTTCACGTCACACTCGGAGTGTTTTCTCACATGCACGGTTAAAGACAAAGCTAACGGTGCACTATCACTGGACTTGGGGCGCGCTTGCAGCATTGCGGGGTTCGTTCACTGCGTCACTGTTTTGTTATTTTCTCCGATTTTTCAAAATTTAAATATTGCGTAATACCGAAAAGTATGACTTAGAAGACGACAAAATACACAAAAAGTAAGAAACTTCGTTATCTCTGAAATTCGTTGAGTATCTTTCGAAACCCGCAATGCCGCAAGCGTGCCCCAAGTCCAGTGAGAGTACACCTTAACAACCGTCTTGCTGTCTCCAAGCAAACAAGGTGTCTAGGTCGTGTGTTTCTTCTTCTGCTTGTCACCTGTATGTGTTCTAAGGTGTACAGATAAGCGAGACTTGCTCACTGCTCCGTAACCGCATACCTCACACATGTAGGGTTTATTGCCTGTCTGCGTCGCCATGTGTTGGTTCAAATATATTTTCCGTGTAGTAGAATGGTCACACAGGTCACATTTGTAAGGTTTCTCACCGGTGTGTTTTCTTAGATGTACAGTTAGGTCAGACTTGCTAGCTGACCTGTACCCGCACTGCTCACACAAGTAGGGCTTGTTACCCGTATGCTTTGCCATGTGCTTGTCTAAATGTGCTTTCCGTGCAGCAGAATAGTCGCATTGGTCGCACTTGTAGGGCTTTTCGCCTGTATGTTTCCTCATGTGCCTTGATAGTTCATACCTGCCAGCAGTCATATATCCACATTTCTCACACATGTAGGGTTTCTTACCGATGTGATTAGCCATGTGTTGATCCAAATACCGTTTCCGTGCAGCGGAATAGTCGCACTGGTCACATTTGTAAGGTTTCTCGTCATGACATATAAACTTGTGTTTCCTAAGGTCAGTCTTCAGCGCGGAGGCATAGTCCCACTGCACATATTTGTGGGGATTTTCACCTGTATGTTTCATCCTGTGTTTGGCTAGGGAAGACCTGTGAGCTGTCCTGAACTCGCACTCTCCACACATGAAGGGTTTCTCGCCAGTATGTCGTGACACACGCTCCTCCACAGCGTCCTTTAATTAGATCCACGCCCCGGGCCCACTGAGCATAGCGGGGCGCCTTTTCGTGTTTACCAAGTCTTTGTGTCCTGGGTACGAGTGTAACTTTTCCGCGCAAAGCATGCTGGGGGAAGCGATATAAACCTGGGAAGGAGAGCTACTGGCGCGTCCGCGGAGAAGGCCAAACGCGCTGACCGTAGCAAACTCCCTTCCGTGACATAACTCCCCTCTCGGCAATCTAGAGGGGTAATCTAACACTCTCGCAGCGCCACCAAATTAGGTACATTTTAAAGTTCCCTTTGATATAACGTATCACCATTGTGGCAACATTTTACCCCCGAAATAGTAAACTTTCGTCTTGTTTTCGCCTCGGTAACTGTAGAAAACGCTAGCTAACTGGGGTACAGTCTCACGTTGTATAGTCTATAGAGACGCACAGAATGGTCACACAACTTACGATTTGCTAAGGTAATTGAGACAAACATAAAGCAAAACAAAATGACAGATGTGGATTCCATATAGTTTTATTTGTGTATTGGTTGAGCCCACAATCTAAACCTATGGCTTCTTCGCGGCGCTGGGTACGAGCGTGGTCGTGACATGTGTAGGACTAAACTGCCTTTCTGTGCAGCAGAAAAGTCGCACTGGTCACATTTATAGGGTTTTTCACCTGTATGTGTTCTCATATGCTTGGATAGTTGAGACCTATCAGCCGTCCGATACTCACACTCTCCACACTTATAGGGTTTTTCACCCGTATGTTTTCTGATATGTTTGGTAAGGTTATCTTTGGTAATCGTCCTGTAGTCGCACTGATCACAATTGAAGGGTTTCTCACCTGTATGTTTCTTCATATGCTTGGTAAGGTAATTTTTCACAGTCGTCTTGTACTCGCACTCTCCACACATGTAGGGTTTATTTTCAGTGTGTACCAACATGTGTCGGGCTAAACTCCTTTTCCACGCAGAAGAAAAGTCGCACTGATCACATTTAAAGGATTTCCCATCTGTATGTCTTTTCATATGCATGGATAGATCAAACCTATCAATCGCCCTGTACCCGCACTCTCCACACTGAAAGGGTTTCTCACCACCATGTTTAAACATGTGCCTCCTTAGACGGTCCTTACATGCGGAGGCAAAGTCGCACTGGTCACATTTGTGAGGTTTCTCACCTGTATGTGTTCTCATATGTTTGGCTAGGTCAGATTTAGTAACCGTCCTGTGTCCGCACTCCCCACACATGAAGGGTTTTTCACCAGTGTGCCGTAACATGTGTGTGGCTAAACACCTTTTCCGTGCAGAAGAAAAGTCACACTTTTTACACTTATAGGGTTTCTTAGCTGGATGCTTCTTGATATGCTTGTTAAGGTAAGACATACTTACCGTCCTGTATCCGCACTCTCCACATACGAAGCGTTTTGTGCGTTTAGTCTTGTGTTTATTTAAGCCTGTTTTAACCAGCGAAGAAAATCCACTATTGTGCGGCTTCTTCGTCTTGTGTAAAGAACCCTCCTCTACAGGGGCTGTACCAGAGGTATCTGTTGCATCATGTCCATCCGCCTGCCTAGCCTGGACGCCAGCCGTTTTAGAGTAATTATGCTCCCTAAATACTGCTCCAGTGTCAACTAAGGCTACCATCTGGCCTGTATGGGGCTGTACATGTGTCTGTGGTGTGGCTCCTCTCTCCTCACACTGGTTGGAAGTCGTACTTTGCGTTTCCTCCCACAGGATTTCCTGTCCCTCGTCCTGCTGCCTTTCTGTGTCCACTTCCGGATCATCCCAGACATCACAGCTTGGTTCTACCATTTCTTCATCGTTCCCAGGATGCCCTGCGCCACAACTTGCTTCTTCCATTTCTGAGACATGAAAAACAGCAATTACAACCGTGTCACCAGATGGATGACTGAACTGAACTTGACTGTAATAAAAAAGAACGACAACTCTGATCCACGTCATTATCAGGCCACTATCACAAAGTGCAATGGGGCACATGAACCACTGAATGTCCATCTTCACTTTAAGTGACTGAACTGTTGAAAACAATGTGAACTTAATTTGCAATTCAATAATAGTTGCACATAAATGCACACGCACACACATATGATACACAAACTTAATTAACTGACCGTGCCTTACGATATGCCAAGAATATTCTCCTCACCATAACATGAGGACCATGCTAAGTATTGTTGAATGCTTTGATTTGTACCAAACCGTCCACCGCTGGTTTAAGCCCCCCTCCCCTACGGTAGTACTAAAAGACACAACACTAACGATGATATTCCAGTCACAAACCTGACTAGACTACTCAAGAATTATCACGCCAAGACAAGACTGAACAGACAGATATAAAAGGGTCTTACCTGCCAGTTTATGGTCCTGCTATATTGCTGAGACGATGTACTGCTGCGAAAAACTGCAAGCAACTATATGTGCTCCGAGAAACCAAAATGGCGGAGAGGTAAACTGACCCTTCTGGTATGATGGGGTCAAAGGTCAAAGTTAATATACCTGATTACCCATGCCGTTGTGGTGGTAATTTATTATATTTGCCTGTAACACATACATACAGCAATGGCTGCACAGTATAACTTTTAACTCCACTACAACTACGATTTTTTTTTGTCATTGTTTACTTACTTTGGTATAATTTAGGACCCCTTTCTTTCAGTTTTCGCGTGTTTTAATTGAGGGATATCGTGCGAACATTTCCTTTAACTCTGATTAAGCAAACATACTTCGGGTAGGTGGTTAATGTATGAATCGTCAAAAATCACATGGCAGGGGAAAATGCCAAAATTATTGATCAAATTGATACGCATTATCACAATTATCATTGGTAGTATCTATTTTGATATCATTATATATATTTTTAATTAGTCTCGTTACCATAATTATTCTTTCATGATTTGTATAAATCATTAATATCATTTAGTTGTTATTGTTTACATCAGTATCTTTACTATTGTTATTCATTTATTGTACGTTATACGTTGTATGCCACCATATGTTAATGTTAAATTTCAATTTCATGTAATACATACATACATAGTTACATACATACATGTAATGCAGGGCCCCACTGCAAAGCAGTGTACATGTAAATCACTGAGTGGGCTACCCTGGGTAACAATACATCTCTATTGTACACTACCCATATATTGTGCATATAGATGACATGTATGGACAACACGAAAATGTGTTTTAGACAGCTTTGTAACTTATATTGTGCAAACAGTACATCTTATTTTTCCATACAAATTAGATATTTTCATATCATATAAAACACTATAGTAATAGTAATTATCAATGATATAAAAAAATGAAATGAAACAAAAATTTAAAAAGCATAGACAATATGAGCACAGTGTTATATTGTCTTTGAAATTTATTGATTACACCACAAAAACATGAAGTCCGCTGACGTATACACTTCTCTGCATTGCAGAACATTACTAGTACACATTTGACTATTAATAAATCGACATATCATCAAAGTCTAAAAATTTATACACACTTTAAATATACAACATACTAGTATATAATAGCCATGTAAAAGTCATTAGTCATGAAGTGTCATCTTTATTGACACAATAGAGACAGTACAGAGTACAGAGACTTTCGTAACGCCTTCTATGCCTATAGATCTATGCACGTTAATACATTTATGGTGCTATAACAAACAGGTACGAATTATCAAAATGTTGACTTAAATATATCATTCATACTAAAGGTTGTAAGGTCTAACAATGCTTCGACATATTTCCTATAGGTACACCGTAAGGGTTTTCTTCTCTTAGAATGAAGTTAAATTTATCCATGGGGTGGATTAAAGACAGGTTGGACCCTTTGTCGTACAATGTTTCAGACAAAGTCGGACCCGATAAGTTACAATAAGTTACAATTTACATGTTACATGTACAATAAGTTACACTAGAGCAGACATATACTATATTGTTCTTCAGTCTTTGTCTACCAGCTTTCATGTTAACTGTATATTTTTCCACTGTGAACGATATTATTAAGACGTATGTCGGACCATGTGTTTGTTAAGGTTATTTTTTGCTCGGGTAGAATAGTCACATTGGTCACATTTGTAAGGTTTCTCGCCCGTATGCTTTCTCTTATGAATGGTCAGCGTAGCCCTATGAGCCGTCCGGAACCCACACTCTTCACACATGTAGGGCTTCTCGCCAGTATGCGTGAGCTTGTGACGGTCTAACTTGCCTTTCTGTGCAGCACAATAGCTGCACTGGTCACACTTATAGGGTTTTTCACCCGTGTGCGTTCTCATGTGCTTGTTCAGACCAGACCTGTTGGAGGTCCTGTATCCGCACTCCCAACACAAGTGAGGTTTCTCACCTGTGTGTCGCAGCTTGTGTTGGTCCAAGTAGCTTTTCCTTGGAGCTGTATAATTACATTGGTCGCACTTATAGGGTTTCTCGTCTGTATGCTTTATTCTCTTATGTTTGGCTAAAGCAGACCGGTGGGCCGTCCTAAATTCGCACTCGTCGCAAAGGTAGGGCTTCTCTCCGGAGTGCTTAGCCATGTGCAACTTAAGATAAAATTCATGTGCAGCAGAATAGTCGCACTGGTCACACTTATGGGGTTTCTCACCTGTGTGTGTTCTGGTGTGCCTGGATAAGTCTTTCTTTGCAGATGCCTTGAAGTCGCACTTTTCACATGCGAAGCGTTTCTCCTTAGTACGTTTTACAAGCCTGCCCGAGTGCTCTGCTTCTCTGCTGTGTATAGAAAGATGTTTGTTCAAGGCATTTTTTCGTACAGACGAATAGTCGCACTTGCCACACTTGTAGGGTTTCTCACCTGTATGTATTGCCATGTGTGTGGCCAAGTCAGACTTGCGTACTGTTCTATAATCACAATCTCCACACATGTAGGGTTTTACTCCACTGTGTTGGAACATGTGGCGGTTTAAATGGTCTTTCCTTGCCGCAGAAAAGTCGCACTGGTCACACTTATAAGGTTTCTCCCCTGTATGAGTTCTGGCGTGTCTGACCAAATCTCTCTTTGAAGTTGTTCTATAGTCACACTCTATACAGATCAAGCGTTTCTCCGCATTACTTTTCACCGCAAGCCTGTCCGTCTGCCCTGTTTCTCTGCTGTGTTTAGACTTGTGCTTGTCCAAGTCACATTTTCGCACCGACGAATAGTCGCACTTGTCACATTTGTAGGGTTTATCACCCGAATGTATTCTCATGTGTTTGGTTAAGTCGGACCTGTGAGCTGTTCTGTGCCCGCACTCTCCACATATGTAGGGTTTTTCTCCAGTATGTTTGGCAATGTGGCGGTCTAAAGAGTCTTTCCTTGCAGCAGAATAGTCGCACTGGTCACATGTATAACGTTTCTCACCTGCATGGGGTTTGGCCAAGGCGTGTCCGAATATATCACTCTTTGAAGCTGTTCTGAAGTCAAGCTCCGTATTCGTAAAGTTTTTCTCCACACTACCTTTCACAGCAATCCCTTCCGTCTGCTCTGTTCGATCCTGTGTGGCGGGAGGATCGCCATATGTTACTTCGCTCTTTCCCCAATATAAAATACCCTCTTCCTCGTCCTGCTGCCTTCCCATGTCTAATTTCTCGCTAATGTCTGTCTCGTTCCAATGATGCCCAGTTGGAGGTTCGTCCACAGGAATCTCGCTGCTTGTCTTGTCCCCAGGGTGTACAGTCGGCAGTTCGTCCACAGGAATCTCGCTGCTTCTCTCGTCCCCAGGGTGTACAGTTGGTAGTTCATCCACAGGAATTTCGCTGCTTCTCTCGTCCCCAGGGTGTTCAGTTCGCAGTTCGCCCACAGGAATCTCGCTGCTTCTCTCGTCCCCAGGGTGTACAGTTGACAGTTCGCCCACAGGACTCTCGCTGCTTCTCTCGTCCCCAGGGTGTTCAGTTGGCAGTTCGCCCACAGGACTCTCGTTGCTTGTCTCATCCATTTCTGAAACAACATTGAATTGTCAAAAACTTGACAAATCAAAAAGACTACCATACTTCATGTGGCATCGTGTGGTGTCATAGTAGAGGAAACCGAGGTCCAGGGTTCGAATCCTCTGACATTCCCTGATACTGTGCCCTTGGAAATGGCGGTTCACTGCATGACTTTGATTGCTTCTCTCAGGAGACGAAAATGTTTGTATCTAGCTTTGATCAGGACGTTAAATGAGTCCCGATTTTTTAAAAGAGTTCAAAGAACCTAGCCTCCACAGCAGGCTCTCTCGGGTCTTTTTTGGCTCATAATACACTTTTGCTGGCCATTTCTTTTTGTACTGGGTCGCTGATTGCTAGCTTTCTCTGACTACCGGCCCGGCGCGTGAGAGCCTGCTATGGAGGCTATAAAGAACCCACCTCACTTATCGAAAACTTTTAAAAGAGAAGAGGTCCTTCCCGGTGTTGGTGGTTCATAACTTAAATGTCCAATCTGTGCGAAATAGGGACGTTCACGACAGGAATTGTGGTAAATATTAAAACTTCACTACGTAAAATTAATACGTAATACTAAAAGTAGATTTTCCTTAATTTTATTTTCATAAGTAAGCTAAATCTACCTTTAGCATTGCATACCAATGCTCAGTGAGAGAAGTTGCAACATCATTACATCATACAAACATGTTTAAAAACTGTGATCTTCGAGGGGAGTCTTGCCCACATATGGCTTATCACTTGTCTTGTGTGTCCATTAGTATTACGAGCATGGCGTGTCTGATGACCATAGTTTTAATAATAATAATAATAATAATCATCTGGTGTATTTTGCCAGCCAGTAGGTACCCAAAGTATGAGTAATGAGGCTGTTTAACGTGGTCGAGGCACCTCCTCGAGCACGGGACCCCCGTTTTACGTCCCTACCGGAAGACGATTTCGTGGAAAACTTCGTGAGGCTACAGCAATCCGGACGTCCTTGGTTGGTCCCCCATCCAAGCACTATCCGGACCGCGCGTTGCTTAACTTCCGAGATCGAGGGATCGGGTGTACCAACGCGTTTTAGCAAGATTTCATGCAGTTTGGAAGGAAATGTAACCTCAACGTGTTGATACCTTACAAAGATAGATTAAGTGTATGATTATATACTGTTCTGAAGTGAAAAAAAAATGAGTGTTTTCAAAGAGGAAGACCTTGATTGGTCTCCCCTGTAGCCAGCCCAGAGTGTGATTAACTCATTACCCCACCCCTAGGGGGCGGCCTACTGGTGGTCAGGAAGTTGTTGTTTACAAACAGGAGAGTCTAATTCGCGGGTGGGGTTACTAACTTGGGGCCAAAATATTACGTAGTGTACCTTTAAGTGAAGGTCCCTGAGACATAAACAAATCACGTCTGAACATTGTTATGCATATGATAGTGGAGACAAGAAATGTTTAAGAAGTCAGAGACCTTTGACATATTACCCACAATTCTTGTCGCTGCACATGCGTACTCGGAATCGTTCAAATACTTATCGGTGTCCAGGTCACACTTTGTAATTTTGTTGTATCGTTCACCATCGTATTGCCCCCCTCCCCCATCCTAAGCCTTTGTGCAAATCATTCACAACAGTCGTTCGTATACTTGTACTGATACCATCTACCTACCATAATAACATCGACTAGTGCGCGTTAATAACTAAGAATGGCCTTACCTATGCACCCCTCCTATTTCGGAGTCAACAAGGCGGAGAATCGTCCGGAAAGTAGTCTGTCTTTCAGCCGATAGCGAAAATGGCGGAGTATCTCGGGCCAGCACTTCCGGTGGTGAAAGGTCAAAGTTTATTTACCCAATTATCCCACTAAACTACGAATGTCCGACAGTAGTATAGGACTATGTGATTTTTAGCATTTCGTGTTTCTGTAACCAACCGTCATTATAGTGTCATGTATTATTCCGTAACCTTCAACATGCTAATGTTTGCCACGAAATTTGTACATGTATTCTTCTTATTATGATGATACTGGACAAAACCCCGCGTGGGGCATAATGTCCAAGACTTACTTATGGTCAGTGGCCTAACCCAAGTGTGGCCGGTGGTGGTGGTGCAAGCCGTCAACAAAATAGAAAAAAAGTGGTGCATAAATAAACGAACAAGTGATACTGTACATATTGCCACACTAGATACAGGCCCCTACCCTTACAGCTGGGTGAAGCCGGGGTAACCATAGTACTTGGCTACCCCAACTTTGAAGGTATCTGTAGTCTTAGATTCTATAAGGTGTTGCGGTAGTGCATTCGATGTCGTGATTATGATTTTGTGGAGCATTTTTGTGTAGCACTGATTTGTTTATGATTTTGTGTAGCATTTTTGTGTAGCACTGATTTATGATTTTGTGTAGCACTGATTTGTTTATTATTTTGTGTGGCCTTTTTGTGTAGCAGTGATTTATGATTTTGTGTAGCACTGATTTGTTTATGATTTTGTGTAGCATTTTTGTGTAGCACTGATTTGTTTATGATTTTGTGTAGCCTTTTTGTGTAGCACTGATGTAAATAAAACTTCATAAAGGTGGTGTACTCTGGATAAAACACTGAGGACGTATAAGACCGTCCCAGCAGCTAGAGGGGTAAAATTGATCCCATAAATATATAAAGTAATAAAACTCCCAGACTGTCTATTTGTACAAACGTGTGTATTAATTTTTGAGTCAGTATGGACAAGGTTAAATTGATATTTACTAGCATGTTCTTTCTCACGTGGGGCCCACTACATGAATAACAAAACAAGACGTGTTACATAAATAAAAACAATAGTACGAAGACTAAAGGTAAAATGAAATTACATGTGATGTTGCAAGTAAACGATTAGAGAAAACAAACAAGCTACAACACCACTAAATATCTTATTTACATGTATCTTTACTCTTCGAAACAAGTAGAATGATCCCATATGTCACATTTGTAGAGTTTTTCACCTGAATGTCTTCTTATATGTCAGGATAGGTTAGACCTTTCAGCAGTTCTGTACCCGCACTCTTCACAGATGCAGGGATTTTCACCAGTGTACCAGTAAAGCCATGTGTTGGTCTAAATTACATTTCTGTGCGGGAGAAACATTTGTACTAATTGTAGGGCTTCTCGTCTGTATGGTTTGTCATATAGGGTCCCCACACATGTAGGACTTTTCATCAGTGTGTCGAGCCATGTGTATGGTCAGAGCATTCTTTTGCTTAGCAGAAAAGCTGCACAAATGGCATTTGTAGGGATTTTCCCCTGTATGTGCTCTCATATGTCGGGTCAGGCAGCGCCTGTATTCTGTCCTGTACCCGCATTCACCACACATGTAGGGTTTTTCGCCAGTGTGCTTAGCCATGTGGTGGTCCACATCAGATTTCCGTACAGTAGAATAGTCACACTGCTCACATTTGTAGGGTCTCTCACCTGTATGCTTTCTCATAATATGATGATCTAGACTGCCTTTCTTTGCAGCCGAATAGTCACACAGGTCACATTTGTAGGGTTTCTCACCTGTATGTTTTCTCATGTGCTGGTCTAAATTGCATTTCTGTGCAGCCGAATAGTCACACTGGTCACACTTGAATGGTTTCTCGCCTGTATGCTTTCTCATATGGTGATCTAGATGTCCTTTCTGTGCAGCCGAATAGTCACACTGGTCACATTTGTAGGGTCTCTCACCTGTATGTTTTCTCATATGGAGATCTAGATTGCCTTTTTGTGCAGTAGAAAAGTCACACTGGTTACATTTGTAGGGTCTCTCACCTGTATGCTTGCTCATAATATGGTAGTCTAAACTGCTTTGATGTGCAGCCGAATAGTCACACTGGCCACACTTGAATGGCTTCTCGCCTGTATGTTTTCTCATATGGTTATCTAGATTGCCTTTCTGTGCAGCAGAATAGTCGCACTGGTCACATTTGTAGGGTCTCTCACCTGTATGCTGTCTCATATGGTTGATTAAACTGCCTTTCAGTGCAGCAGAATAGTCACACTGGTCGCACTTGAAGGGTTTCTCACCCGTATGTTTCCGCATATGCCTGGTCAGCTGAGACTTGTAAGGCGCACTGTATTTACAGTGGTAGCATCTGTGGGATGCAGCCAAAGCAACATCTAAAGCATCCTGTGTACTTTGCCCTTCCATCTGTCCTGGATGAGTTTGTATCTGTGATAAACGTGCCTTGTCAGTCAGTGGAAGGTCGACACCACTCATTTCCTTGAGCAGATTTTCTTTTTCCTTGTCTTGTTGCCCTCTCGTGCCTGTCTTGTTCTCTCTGCTGCTAGTGTCGATGTCCTCTTCTTCAACGTTTCTTCCACTGCTTGGCCCAGCCTATGGTAACATTAGAGAATCAGATCAGTACAACCATCGTCATCCTGACTTCGTGTGATATGCTATTTCATTGTTGCAATAATTTGATCTATCTGTAAACCTCTTCCTATCAACCTCCTGACCCCCGACCCCGCAGATGTGAGAAACCATACAGCAACTTCCCCCTCCCCAACAAAAAATGGACTAGTCCAGTCGAAATAATCATATGATAAGCATTTTCACAGGGGTCGAAACGCATGTATGTGCGGTGACAGGAATTGTAGGTGATGTCAAAGGGCAAAGCCCCGAATTGGTAAACAGTCCTTGTCTAGACCATTGTTTCGATTTGCACATTACAATGTACAGACGGGTTTTGTATCCTCTGACCAAGGAGGTTATATCATATATAACCTCCTTGCTCTGACGATCTTTGACATATTACCTAGAATTCCTGTCGCTGCACATGCATTCTAACCCCTTATTAACTGCTATAAAATATTCCCGTACCAGTTTATTCATAACTTTACTGGTCACATCCCCCAAGATCACGTCACACTCTTAGTTAACCCCCCCCCCCCTCTCATTCAAAACCGATTGAAGATCGATGTACATTTAGTTCAATCCTGTCGTATTTGTACGATCAAGTGAGCCTTGGACCTCTTACCTATACGCTTGGAATGTTGCCTGGTTGTTGTAGTGCTAAAGTCTGTTGAAATTTGTCTCAAAGTATCGACAAAAATAGGTCTCCTCCTTGGCCTCGTGCAATTCAAAATGGCGGACAAAGCTTGAAGGGGCAAAGGTTAAACGTTGAAAACCTGATTACCCAGGTCGAACTAAGGTCACAGTATAACCGCCTGAACGTTACGGATTACGTTCTACTGTATTAGTGTAAACTCATCATCATCATCATAATTAGTGTAAACTACGGTCTATCTTACAACACTGTTTTACTGGTACACACACAGTATTTGGCTAGTATGTTAACGTTGCTCTGTTTAATTTCTATTTTATTCGAAAGTGTTTTGCTTACAAAAGCACACAGGTCAAAGACTACTTCAAGGAACATAAGACTGATCCAAAGTCCATCACAATACCAGAAAACTATATACCACGATGTATCATTTCATGTTTTGTCGTTTTAAAATAGACTGTATTTTCTAAATTTGCATGTTGCAATATTTCTTTCTATAAATCAATAATATTCGATAGTGAACAAAACAGCCACAACACGCGTTTACTAAAATGCCAGCAAAATAGTGTTTCGAGTAAATTTATTCATTTCCATTCACATTGTCAGTTCTTGAGAAAGACTATCTACAGTACAGAAGCTAAAATGTTACACAAGTACATTTACAATCAAGACATGAACTTGACATGAGTAGTGTAACTTGTACTTGTACATACACTTATGGCGTTTCACCAGTGTGTTGTGCTAGGAGCAAACTAAGGTGCCTTTCCGTGACGAGCAATACTCCCAGCTAGTGGTTACATTTCTACGATTTCTCACTTTTATGGTTTCTCATATGTCTGGATAGTTGAGTTTTCTGAGCTGCCCTGTATCCGCACTTCCCACACATGTACGGCTTTTTACCAGCGTGATTAGCCATGTGTCGTTCCAAATCAGATTTCCGTGCGGTAGAATAGTCGCACTGGTCACACTTGTGGCGTTTCTCACCTGTATGTTTTCTCACATGTCTATCCTTGTGTTGTGCTAAACTGCCTTTCAGTGCAGCAGAATAGTCGCACTGGTCACATTTGAAGGGTTTCACACCTGTATGTCTTGCCATATGTTTAGTTAAGGTTGACCGGTAAGCTGTCCTATACCCGCACTCCCCACACATGTAGGGCTTATCTCCAGTGTGCATCACCATGTGATTATGAAGACTCAGCTTCCACTTGGTGGAAAAGTCACACTGATCGCAACTGTAAGGTTTTTCATCTGTATGTTTAACTTTATGCCTGGCTAGGTCAGACCTAACAGCCGTCCTGTATCCGCACTCTCCACACATGTAGGGTTTTTCACCTGCTTGTTTCTGCGTGTGCCCGGCAAAAGTGTCTTTGGAATCGTCGCTTAGGTCATACTTGAACGGTTTCTTACCCGTGTGTGTTCTCATATGTTTAGTAAGGGTTGATCTGTAAGATGCCCTAAAACCGCAATCCTTACACATGTAGGGTTTCTCGCCAGTATGTACGACCATGTGGTTGTTAAGACTTAGCTCCCACTTTGTAGAAAAGTCACACTGATCGCAACTGTAAGGTTTTTCATCTGTATGTTTAACTTTATGCCTGGCTAGGTCAGACCTAACAGCCGTCCTGTATCCGCACTCTTCACACATGTAGGGTTTTTCACCTGCTTGTTTCTGCGTGTGCCCGGGAAACGTGTCTTTGGAATTGTCGCTTAGGTCATACTTGAATAGTTTCTTACCCGTGTGTGTTCTCATATGTTTAGTAAGGGTTGATCGGTAAGATGCCCTAAAACCGCAATCCTTACACATGTAGGGTTTCTCGCCAGTATGTACGACCATGTGGTTGTTAAGACTTAGCTTCCACTTGGTAGAAAAGTCACACTGATCGCAACTGTAAGGTTTTTCTTCAGTATGTTTCCTTTCATGCTGGGCTAGGTGAGACCTGGTATCCGTCCTGTATCCGCATTCTCCACATACGTATGGTTTATTACCGGCGTGTCTAGCCATGTGTTTGTTTAAGTTGCTTTTCCGTGCAGTAGAATAGTCGCACTGGTCACATTTGTAGGGTTTCTCGCCAGTATGTTTCCGCATATGTATCACTAGGTGAGATCTAGCCGCCCTGTACCCACACTCTCCGCATACGGAGGGCGTCTTTACAGAATCCTGTGCTTTTGACGGGTCCTTTTTTCCTGCATGGTTCTTTTCAAGCTGACGTGAGGAAGCCTTCTTGTCGGGCGCGGCGGAGGCTTTGATGTTTGTGTTCGCGACAAGTGTCTTCTTTCTCTTGTCCTTCTTTCTTCCCATTTCTGCTGCCAGGTCCTCTCTTTTTGCCGTCTCGTTCACAGGGTGTGCGGGAGACGTCCCTTCAACAGAAAACCCATAGCTTGACCCGTCCATTTCTGGGGCCTATGGGAAAAAATAAGGGAAAGAAAAAGATTACCTTTACAATTTTGATTATATACTGCTACAATATGTGCAATCTCAAAGACTAAGAGTAGATAGTGTGATACATAACACTAGTGCCTAATCAATATTATATAATAAATACTTTTGTTGGATTTGACTTCTTGTTTGAAGACAATGGTTAATGAAATGTCCCACGTTTGTTTGGATTTTGTGCCTTTAGTACTAGAAAAATAGCCTTATGGTGATCTCCTAAAGGGTAAAGTTCAGTGAAATTGTGGCAGCTGTTTGAAATAGTCTGTTTCTTTCAGCTTGATAGTATGTACACTGAATAATAAAATTTACTTTATTTCCAGTCCACTCAACAACTTATCCAACGTATCTTACCTGGTCCGAAAAAAATGTGATGTTTTTTTAAGAGACTATCTAAAAAAAAAGGAAGACAGATACAGTAGATTCTATAAACAACATTTCATCCAATATGATACGAGCGATCACGATGATGTCACGATGATGCATTGGCAGGGAGAGAGCAGGTAGAAAGCAGGTGGAATACTCAGGGCTAATATAGGCTGCCAACTATTAAAAAAGCGTGATAGCTTGTAAGTCCCCTCCCCCATGCATGTATATAACGTTATTATTTTAACAAACCGCAGAATTCCAGTAGAAGCCAGTTAATTGCACAACAGATTGACGCACACTTCTGTTAACTGCACGGATTCCCCAAATCCCAAATCAGTGCAGTCCAGCTAGATAACTTCGCATTATTGCACCAGCCGGGTAATAGCACGAAATTCATAGGCCGTGCAATTAATAAGCGGCTTCTACTGTATAATTTTTTCTTTTTTTTTCCCGAACCACACCCCATTACTTGAAGTAGCCGCCACGCCACGCTGCAGTAGCGTGATACAGTAATTTTCTGATGGTACACAAAGGTCTTACCTGTCTATAGGAGCCGTTGATAGCTGATTGGGAGCGTAGTAAGTTAGAAATTCACCTCGGATTGGAAGGAAATATAGCACCGGTTTCACTGCTCAAAATGGCGGAGAGTCGTAATCACAGGTCAAGCAAGAGGTCAAAGTTGACAAACCTGATTACCCAGATCGCGCATTGTGTCGCTGATAGACCTCATGTCTGATTACAGCTTTGTTTGTTTGAATCTTGTATATTCATATAGATGCTCAAATCAGCGCACAGGCCGCTTTCCATTGGCCAAACATATGAGAAAACATACATGTGTAAAATTATAGAAATGCATCCACTATTATATAAATGGGTATACGGCTCGAGCGAAACACTGCACGTCCTTGGGGGAGGGGGTGTTAAGTATTCTGCTGGTGAAAATACACTCCATACCAAACCTTCCGGGAAAACGATAGCTTATAGGCAATTACTTTCGACTTTTGAATGGATAAGGATACCAGTACCTCTGTTGCGGTACAGTATACTGTGACCTGTGACCTAGCTGGATAATCAGGTATTATGCTTGACCTTTGCCCCTAGATGCTTTGGCCCGTCCGCCATTTTGCGCTCTTCGGAGATAGTATTTTTTTTCTCTGATCTAAGGAAAATTCCAACTGATTTGAACGCGAAATCAACCAGGCAACATTCGAAGCGTAAAGGTAAGAAGTCCAAGGCTCAGCTGGTCGTAAAATTACTAAAAAGGTGGCATGTTTGAATGATTAGAAGTATGAATGAACGTTTGGAATCGGGTTTAAATAATTTGGGGGAGGGGGGTAAGAGTGTGACCTGATCTTGCGGGAAAAGTCGCCTTATTAGTAACTGGTACGGAGATATTTTCATTGCAGTTTATTGTAGGATTATTTTTACCAGACTGGTCCACTATCTGTTGGGAGGGGTGTTGGACAATAATAAATTTCTTTAATACAGCTATGGGGTCAGAGGTAAGAATGGTGAAGAGGTTTCAAATGACCGATCGATTACTTGATGCAATATAACAAGAGAGATTATCTGATGAAAATGAAACATCTAGACGCTCATGGCATTCTGTCCCCTGCGCAACACGGCTTCAGGAAGGGTCTGTCCTGCGAGAGCCAGCTGGTGCTTACCCTCCAGAACTGGCCAAGAACATGGACCAGAACAAACAGGTCGATGCCGCGGTGCTTGACTTTAGCAAAGCATTCGATACTGTGCCACACGAACGTCTGCTGAGCAAGCTCGAGCACTATGGTATTTCTGGCCTCCTTCAGTCTTGGCTTAGGGCCTTCCTTACGGAGAGAACCCAGAGGGTTGTCTTTGACGGTGGAACATCTAAAGCTGTCAAGGTCACCTCTGGAGTTCCGCAGGGTACTGTGTTAGGCCCTTTGCTATTCCTGCTCTACATTAATGACCTACCTGATTCCGTTGGCTCACATGTTCGACTGTTTGCTGACGATTGCTTGATTTATCGAACTATCAGCAAGCCTTCTGACGCACAAGGGCTGCAGTCTGACCTCGATGCGCTAACAGAATGGCAAAATCGTTGGCTCATGTCGTTCAACCCTTCTAAATGTCACATCCTCCATATCACCCGTAAAAAGCACCCCATCATAACTCAGTACTCCCTCTGTGGAGAAGCCCTTACCGGTGTTAAGTCCCACCCCTATCTTGGAGTACAACTGTCCGACGATTTGCGGTGGGACACCCATATCAACCACGCCACTAGCAAAGCTGGTAAGGTCCTAGGAGTCATTCGGCACAACTTGACCCATTGTCCATCTAGGGTCAAGGCCACTTGTTACAAAGCGCTGGTACGGCCTCACTTGGAATATAGTGCCATCGTCTGGGACCCGTACACCAACAAAGGGATACAGGCGGTGGAGGCCGTCCAGCGCAGGGCAGCCCGAGTGACCCTAAATGACTACCGGCAGACTAGCAGCGTGCACGTGACACAAATGCTTTCAGACCTGCAGTGGCGCCCTCTCTCCGAAAGGAGGAGGAACGCCCGCCTCACCTTTTTCTATAAAGTAGTCAACAATAATATTAACATAGACGCCAGCAATATTCTGAAGCCTGCCCAAGGGCGCACCCGGGGTAGTCAGGACTTCAAATATCAACACATATTCGCACGCACCGATATCTACAAACTTTCTTTTTTCCCACGCACAATTCCCGAGTGGAATGCCCTGCCTGGCACGGTTTTAAGCGCTCCCAACGTTGAGCACTTCCGTGCCAGGCAGGCGGCCTGCCCGCCCTAACCCGGGAGCCTCAGCTCCCCCCCCCCCCTACTTTTGCCCCTCGCGGGGTCATTTGGGGGTATCTTATGCAGATGCAGATGCAGATGCAGATTTATCACGAAAGGAATGAAACTGATGCTTGCTTGTACTGCTCTGATTCTCATAGATTCAGCTTTATTGGTCCTTGGCATGGCAAATGACATTGTAACTGCCGCATGCAATGTGCCAAAGAATTACATTCCATAAAACCCTGAAAGTTATTACAATTCACAAACATGCATAATCACATTATGTTTAAAAACCTTGACACTGGATTAAATATAGCAGTGACGGAGAGACAAATTCAACATAACTATGTCACCAAACTATAACGCACCTTGTTATTTACAAGAAAAAGTAACTGCATGTATTTTCTGTACAGACGCAGTACTACTAGTGACCTATCGCCACAGAATCGCCATAGTGTTCGCAAAGGCTGACCATCGGGTATTCTGGGAACGAGACTAGCAACAGAGAGAGCGAGACAGGAACGAGGGAACATACGGACAAATACGAGGCAAATTTGTTCACCTGTGGGAAACAAGGGAAGAAAGTAGAGACTCTGTTCAAGGTGGACGTCGCCGTGGACGGCAGCGAAAAGCTTGGCAGGATAACATCGCTGACTGGACGTCTCTCAGCCTGCAGGAGAGGATAACCCTGGCTAGGGATAGACGAACTTGGAGGTAACTCTCGATCTTCATGTCTACCTTGTCCCCCCAACGACCTGGAGGTCAAGGGACTAGGTAGGTAGGTAGGTTCAAGGAAACCATTAATCCTACGCTGCCCCGGACCGACGCAGATATACTAGTACGTGCAAATTTGTCCAGTACAGATGGAAGGGCAAAGAGCAGAGGATGTTTTGGGTGCTGCTTTGGCTGCGTCCCACAAATGCGACCATTGCAGATACAGGGCGGCGTACAAATATCACCTAGCCAGGCATATGAGAAAACATATGGATAAGACACATGGTGAAAAGGACTTTATGTGTGGGGAATGCGGGTACAGGGTGGCTTTTAAGTGTGATCTAACCAGGCATATGAGAACACATAAAGGCGAGAAACCCTTCAAGTGTGACTATTCTGCTGCACAGAAAGGCAGTCTAGATAAACCCTTCAAGTGTGACCAGTGTGACTATTCTGCTGCACAGAAAGCCAGTTTAGTCTACCATATGAGAAAGCATACAGGTGAGAAGCCCTACAAATGTGAGCAGTGCGACTATTCTACTGTACGGAAATCTGATTTGGTTAACCACATGGCTAAGCATACTGGTGAAAAGCCCTACATGTGTGGGGAGTGCGGGTACAGGACGGAATACAAGTGTAACCTAATCATACATATGAGAAAACATACAGGCGAGAAGCCCTACAAGTGTGACCAGTGTGACTATTCTGCTGCACAGAAAGCCAATTTAGACCAACACATGGCTAAACACACTGGCGAAAAACCCTGAATGTGTGGGGAGTGCGAATCACCCGATACATACAGGATTCATGTTACTTAACTATGAATCCTGGCATAGGATTCATGCTAGGTAGCAGTGTAAAGGAATCCTTTAGTCCTTCAAAGGATTCCTTTGACTAGATTCGAGCTTGAATCCTCAATCCTTCACGCACAGACTGACGGGAAGGTTTCACAGAAGGCAATCCCACAAAATGGCGGCGCCCCTAATTTACGTGGGTCCAGAGGATCGAAAGTGAAATAAGGTCATAGAAATTTCCGGAGAAGTTATTATTGGCGGTTGCAACTTATTTCTCATCGAGGGAAGGTTTCAAGCTGCTGGTAGGCATGTTGGGAAGCTGCCCAAAGCGAGGCCCGCGGTTCGGTTAAAATTCGTCTGCAGGCGCTCGTCTGCGTTTGTTGTGTTTTTTTTGCATCGAACTTACGGATTGATTTTGACTGTCTCTCTGGCTCTGGGATTGCCTGAAGGTAACGTTATGTAATGTTACGTCTTCGCAAATTACTAGTATCGCAGGTTCAACTACTTCTACTTCTGCAAACGTGCAATTTTGAGATGTGTCTCCTACCTGGGGAGGGGGGCGACCTTGAGTAGTAGTCACATGGTAACGGATCGATCCCGTTAGATAATTTTGTTTCTTATATAAAAGTTAGGGCAGTTATTCTTATCAACGGCCAATGTGCCACATGCACATGTAATATGAATTGAATATGACTGTGAACTGTTGCTTTTGATGTTCCTACTGAAAAAAAAAACCTGAAAAGTGAATAACTGAAAAAAGCATGTATTATTGTATCCCCTTCTCTAAGTCTTGTTCTCTTTCAAATACTGTTTTGCTGGTATCCTCATTGCTCTTTTTCTTATACTTTCTCAAATTTTAGCATGCCATTAATTCTAGTTCAAATTAAAGAGTAAGTTCACCAACGTAGCGACTGGCAAAAAGTCAACGAGCTTATTACACGACGAGTTTACTAGCAATGGCACATGAGCCCATGGATGAGTCATTATATATAATATGACAATCCTCTTGTTCATCCTCCACTGTCGCCGCCACCAGAGAACAGTTCTCAGGACCAAACACAGACCCACAGAACATATGCTGCGCACAGAACAACTCGAAGTGACTGGGTGGAGAGACATTTATGACAAACTTCTCGCAACTGGCACAGAGCTCTCAGTCAGTGCTCCAACATCCTTCTTTGGTATGATTTGTAAGCAGGAACAGCCCGTGGACATCTATAGTTGTTGGGACAACAGCAACATTCTGTTTCAGCTGCTTGGAACTCAACCATGAGAATTCACTCCACCTCCCAGAAGTATGGATGGTATGTTAGGTTGAGTTTTCTCACAAATTTGTCACATGTCAATGAGGTCATTGACTTCTAGGGTTTGTGCTGCTAAATGTAAATATACCATGCTTCATTTTCAAGACTACTGCCCACTTCTGTGTCAGGGACCCCTGCAACACTGCAATTAAGTACATGTACTGGAATAGTAGAGTAACTACTTATACAAGTACTACAGTACTGTACTACAAGACTTAGTACTCCTCTTAACTTGACAGGTCTGCATACCCGTATGGTAAAATTGATTTGATAGCATGAAAATGTGTAAATCCTACGTACCACAAAGATTAAAATTTAGCAAGTTGGAAGAGAAGTCATGCTGCCCTGAAGCTTGAAATCAGAGCCAACTAACTTTGGTCACATTTGATTTGGTGTCACTTCAAGTTCAAAGTGATACCCAGGAACCGTGTAACTAGCACGCAACAGATCTTTCAGGCAGGAGGTTAAACTTTTGTTCAGGTTCCAAACAGATCCAGAGCTGGACTGGTAAACTTTTATACCTGTACCTGATGTAACGTTTAGCTATGCAGCCCTTCTCATGACTGTTTATCACATTCAATCTCCCTCACACAAACTTCTTTCATTGAGGTCTTGAAAATCCTTGGTTGATATGGGCAAAGAAGATCTTAATCTATACCCAAAGGAAATTCTAATGTAAATTAATATTGTAATAGTTATGTGAAGTTTTCTATGTTGTCCCCAAGATATCATCATATATTCATTCTTTTTTATATCTTTTCAGAATACTAGTACGTTTCCAACCCACATGGATCCTAAAGCCTGTCTGCGGCGCCATGATGACTATAGATGTACAACTGGATCATCACCCAGAGCCCTAGCCTTAAAGTGTATGATGATGCAGGTGTGTAATGATCTGTTCCCTGTCACTGACAAATGATATTGCTCATGGATTCTATCTGAAAGGTCTGACCATGATGCAGTAACTTCTAGTACCTGCATGATTCAAACTCAAAGCAGACTGTTAAATACTAGATTGATAAATATTTCCTTATCTTTTTGTTATTTTAAAAATATTTCTATCATCTTTACATGTATGTGTACAATGTCATGTATATAAAGTAGAGCAATAGGATAAGACACAAAGCAATTAGGGACACAAATGATCAGCACTAAGTCTTGTAGAAATGAAGACAGATTGTGATATAGTATTCATTTTGTCAAGCTTTATTTTGCTGGAGTCACCATGAAATTAACTCTAGAATTTTGTAACTGGTCATAGAGAGTAACATCTGTTGCTGGAGTTTAAGTCCATAGTCAGACGACAGTCAGACAGCCATCTTAAAGTTATGCAGATTTATTAATAATATGCATGGATTTGAAGTCATGTTTCCAAGAAGTGAAACTGCATTTACTGGGTAGAAAATGGTAGCACACCTAATGTTCTGGCATAGAGGAATAATCCCTTCAAATTTGCTACCATATTTACCCATGCAGACATGTGCATATTCTGTACATTTGAATTTGATGCTCATATTACATTATTGAGATATATTTATTAACATTTACAAGACTGAACAATATATTACTCAACACTTTATATTCAAAATCAACACCTCTCCAAAAACGTGTTCAAACTTGATACATAGCACGTTTGTAAACAGTGAAAGCATGGAATGGAGGTCTATAACAGCACAGTGAAATTGTAGAAGTTAGCTCACTCTGTCACACTCCAAGATTCAGACTCTGACAGAGAGCACTGGAGAAGTCCAATTAGAGTTTGTTTTAGTATAGGTTCAATGCCAAATATTGAGCTCTTGAATAAACCAAACAAAAAGCTCAAAACTAAACCAAACTGTAATCTCCAAGCAATCTCCTAGGAGTGTGTTTGGCTACCGGACCCAAACAAACTCCGGATCCTATGCCGGCTTCACTCCTCTGGCAGCTTTTGATGCGCCGCTTTTGATACTACAACTGTATTTTATGCTACTGTAGGACCTGCTTGGAGATTAACCTGAATGCCGAGATGAGCATGATTGGGATCCAGACTTTTTTCCATTCCTTTGTGGAAGCGCAAGGTGAGTGAATAGATGGACAGGTTCATCAAACTATGTGAGTCTTTAGTATCACCAGATAAAGCTGATGCCTCTTTGCCTGTTGGAATAAAAAACATTTGTACAAGTTACATACATCACACCAATAATTCTTTATTGGTCAGAAATTTTGGGTGCCTAAAACTAGTAAAAGCTTGAAATACTGTCTGATTCTTTTAGTTTAGGATCTGGGTGGTAAATCTCAATTTTATCCACAGTTCTAGAGCTAGATTGAATTGCATTTGATTTTTTTGTGTTTAATTTGTAATACTAAGTTCGCAGCAGTCTCTGATATGAAGAGATTTCTTCAATATGTCCCCCAAAATGGCATATATAAAACATTCATATGGCAGCCTGACAGGGTGGTGGAAATTGGACTGCCATTCCCACGATGAAATATTTTCTCCTGGACAGAGGAACAATATGGCCAATCAATTTGTTGACTTAGTCCTACAGCAGGGTAGCAGACTACCTTAGAAGAACAATGGAAAATTCCAAGCTTGTCACACCTTTTACCTGTCATGCCAGACAGCCGGCTTGGGTTGTGGTAATAGTAAGCTTGGGTTGTGGTGATAACAATAAACAGAGTGTCAAACACTGGAGTATTTGAAGAGAAAAATAGTTGTTTTTCAAATTCAACATATATACACACACAATCATAGGTCCCTGAGGGATATAATAAGCTAAAAAGAACTAATTTTGGTCCAACAGACCAGGATGATCTAGTTGTCAAACTGACTCAAAGGTGTGTATCCTTGATCTAAGCTAAATGGCTTTGTACAGGACACAATATGTGCCTGGTGACAGCATCCATTCATTCCCTCTGTTGAAAGACTTTCTTATACATGTACAGTGTGTTAATGGTTGTCTAAAATGGTAATGGAGTGTTTGATAGTGTAACATCATTTACTTGCTTTTAATTGTAATTCCTAGGAAAGAAAATGTTGTGTTCCCTGTTTCAGTCCTGAAAAGAATAGGGTCGGTAGGTAGGGATTTTCTTTTTTTCTTGTAATTTTTTTAGTAAGCTGGCCATACTTCTAGTGTGACATATTACAAATGAATACAGTTAAACAAAGTAAACTGGAATTCATGAGATCTTTCAATGTCAAAATTGAATGTTGTGCATAATACATACATTTAGCAGTTAGGACAAGCTGAATAAAAATTCTAACTGGAAACCATGTGACTCCGCCACCCACCCAAAAAAGTCTAGGGTTGGCAGGTTTTTCTAGGGTTACCTAAGGGAAACAGGAAACACAACATTTTTTTCCCTAGGCCTAAAAGCAGCAAGGATAGAGACCACCAGTGCCAATACCATAATGATAAAAGTAACACATTTTAATACCATAATGATAAAAGTAACACATTTTAGGCACTTGAGCCAAGAGTTGAATCAGCAGGAAAACACTTCATGCATTTCAGTTTCTATTATTACTTTTCTATTGTAACTGTGACAGGATTTTGTATTTGTAGTGTAGACGGACTGCATAATTGATTTAGTTGATTTAATTGAACTGCATCTTCTCTGATAGTACAGTTTTGTGTACAGCTATGGCCCGTTGTTCCATGTTATCAGCATGTTATATTGGGAATGCCAACTTTTCCTTATCAGAGCAAGATCAGAACCCAGTTGGGAAGTAGGAAAATAAATTGTAATAACAATTACAGTGGTCATTATGGATTAAATCATGATTTTCTCTCTCAACAGCTGTACAACTCCTTTTAGGAGTTTCAGAAGATCTGCAACAGGCAGCTCAGGAGAGGGATGGAGTCACCTTAGACAGTGCTGTGGTGTGGACCAGTAGGGAAGGGGAAAAGGAGCAGGAAGGACAAAGAAAAAGGGAAAGAAGAATGTGCCCCCAAATCAGTTTGATTCAGAAGATGACATCCCTCTTACTGAACTGATGTCCTAGGAAGAACGAGATGGCTGTACTAGTATGCATGAGAGGGCTGCAATAGCCTATATGCACATTTACTGTGACCTACAACAAAACACCTCATTTTTATTACTTACTATTACGTAGTAACCTGGCTAGTCAAAAACAAACACAATGTCTAGTTGATGAATGTTAGCAGACAGCAAAATGTGATGATTTAAAAAGAAATAAACAGAAATTTCATATTCTGAAAAAGACAATGGTGTTTATTTTGTTCAACGTGTATGCAACATGAATTTAGATGGCGTCATTAGATGTGACTACTAGTAATTCATTTACACTTAGATTCCCGTACATCAATGACAATCTGCGCTTTGAATCATTTGATATAATACTCTGCAGTGACAATAAACAGTTACATCTGGAAACAATGTTATTAAATGAAGGACATACCTATAATATTTGCTGCATTAACAGGTAGTATCTCACACAATACATAGCATAATAGTACTACTATATTGATAATAAATCTTATTCTTAACGATGACATGGCTCTAAATATGAAAATAAAGAGTAAAATGAAGGATTTCAAATGAGTATAAAGTTTTAACTTGTATATACAGTATATACATGTAGTTGTCTACTAGTTAAAAGTCTGCCTTTACTGTTTACAATACATTATGTAAGCTGTTGTAAACTTCTCTGCCTGGATCCTTTGTTCATCAGTCATGAGTCCATCACAGGTTAGGTGAACCCTGGCACCTGTGAATACAAGAACATACTAGCTAGTAGAACAAATATTTCATGGAAGAGTTATCCATCACAACCACAAAATCTGATTGCATGTCTTTATTGAACAACTTTGAAGACAGAGAAAATAGTATTTGGGGGGATTTCAAGATCCAACGGTGAAAGAACAGTGCAGAAATTTAAGCCAGTGACACCCAGAAACTGGAGCTAAAATGGATCAGCGCAAAGCCAACAGGAAATGTCAGCAGGCCTACAGGCCATTTGTTTTCCAGTAACCGGTACAGAAAATTCAGGTCCAGGTATGGTTCAGGTCCAGAGAATCAGGTCCAGACCTGAACCTGGACCTGATTCAGTATGTGAAAACTTGTGAATGGACCATTTCGCTACAAAGAAATGCTTTGTGGAGTATTCTACACTCACTGGCATTTTAAAATCCTACAAGGCTAACTGCCTCTGTACGATTGACTACATAGAAGTTAGAACTTGGTAGAAATGACTATAGACTCTACTCTGCTTCGCCCTTGTTATTTTCTTTGACAGGTAAGCCCTAAAACATGTGAATGCCTGATCATAAAATCTGTTCATTTTCCAATAGGTCCAACATCCGATCCACCAATTTTTGTTCAGGTCCGTTTTTTCCAGATCGGTCTGATGAGAAAAAAGAGAGAAAGAGAGAATGGTTTATTATTGCCATTGACATTAAAAACACTTGCAGCACATTTACAAATGGCTGAATTGTCGTTTTTTCACACTCAGTACTTCAACCTCTAACTCAAGTTAACACTTTTAAAATGATCGAGTCACAACATAACATCTACCGTTTACAATAACTGGTCAGTTACTATACAAAGAAAGATTCGCTAGTATTCACAAATTACCCTTAGTCTTGGTTCAGGAGCTTTACACAGTACGGTAATGTGCTATTAGCGAAACGAGCAGTTCTACACCGGAAGTGAGAGAGTTTGTCTTTGTTTCTTAGAGACCTATCATGGGTATCCCCTCGTCTAGATGGAAGCCAATAACTGAATCTTTCAGAGTTGACAAGAATTCGTGCAAACCGTAGGCATAGATTGTCCCTTCTACAGTCTAGTCGACAAAGACCCGAAGTGTTCAGTGCACTGTCGTAAGTGACGTACTCCCGTCCTAGTATAATTCTCAGAGCCCTCTTCTGCACGCGTTCGACTTTCGATGACAAAACTCTGGTAAGACCGGGGTGCCAGATGACACAGGCGTACTCAAGAAGAGGCCGCACGAAACCGATGTAGACGAGTACAAGGTCACTTATGTCCAGTCCGTGTTTCTTCAGGTTTCTTATCATATAGAGTCTCTTACTCCCTTTGGTGACGATTGAGGTCACATGTTGAGTCCATTTGAGGTTGTTCTGGAGGATAAGTCCCAGGACACGTGCTGCCTGGACAACCTGTAGTTGGGTCGGACCAACAGTGATTGCTGGCGGCGGTGGAGGATTTCTCATGAAGCAAAACACCATCACCATGCACTTAGACGGGTTCAGGGCCATGAAGTTAGTATCAGTCCAACGTGTCAGGCCATTGATGTCGTCCTGAATCCTTGGTGCCGCAGACACATGTCGTGATTCGGAGACAGACATGTCATCGACATACTTAAACCCATCTGAAGACGTTTCGTGACTTGGGAGGGCGTCATTAACCAGGGCTAGAAAAACTAGTGGTCCTAACTTCGTTCCCTGAGGCACACCACACGTCAGAGTTTGCCAGTCCGAGACTGTGCCCTGATATCTCACACGTTGGCGCCGACCTGACAGGAAACTGCTCACCCAGGGCACGATGGACGGGCGGACACCAAGGTCAAGTAGCTTGCAAATGGCGGTCTGGTGGTGGACATAATCAAATGCTCGGGAAAAGTCCGTGAGAACAAGTGTTGTCACGTAGCCTGGTTTGTCTGATGCCTCAAGGATGTTGTGTACAAGACGCGTCAGGTAATGTACCGTTGAACACCCAGGGAGAGAACCGAACTGCCGAGGGTCCAGGTTAGGAAGGATATCCTGCATGCACCAGTCACGAACGATTCCTTCACACACTTTGGCAAAGATAGGTGTTAGAGAGATAGGTCTTAACTTCTCTAGTCGCGGTGGCATCTCCTTTGGAATGGGTACAACATCAGCATCCTTGAACATGTCCGGTACTT
This sequence comes from Branchiostoma floridae, assembly GCF_000003815.2. NCBI lineage: Eukaryota > Metazoa > Chordata > Leptocardii > Amphioxiformes > Branchiostomatidae > Branchiostoma > Branchiostoma floridae. The sequence goes on along the minus strand of NC_049986.1, from coordinate 23,317,633 downwards.
CACCTTGACACAGGGAGGTGTTCATAATGTCACATAAAGGCTGGGACAGTTCAAAGGAGAATTCCCTAATAATCCTTGGCGAGATGCCATCAGGGCCAGTAGCTTTGCCAATCTTAACACTTTTCAGTCTGTTCCACATGTCCCAGACTGAGACTACCGGGGGTGGAGCAGGTGCCGGAAGATACGCTGGCAGGTCCTCAAGTCGAAGTGGCGCGTGCTTCTGTGACGCCGCAGCGAGGTGAGTATTGATGGCGTTGGCCACGTCTACAGCTGATGACGGGGAGACACCTGGGATGTCAATGTTCAACTGTCCTTTGCCCATGTTGCACATGTCTTTAATAGCTAGATACCACTTCTTTGGGTCGGCTTTTTTGAGACCTTTGATCTTTTTCTGGTAGAAGGACGTCTTTAGCAGCTGGATAGTATGTATAATCTTGTTGCGAAGGCGTTTCAGCTCTTGCAGGTTCTGTTCCTTGAAGGCTTTCTGGCGGAGCAGGATCAGGGCTTTCAGTCCCGGTGTCATCCATGGCTTGTCTCTTTCATGTAGGCGGACAACTTTCGGTGGAAAGTACTTCTCCATCGCACTGCACAGTGTGGAATAGAAGGCTGAACACTTGTCCGTTGCACTGACCGCGCCATAAACTTCTCCCCAGTGGTGCTCAGTGATCCACGCTCCAAACGACCGTAAGTCCGACTGTCGTAAGGGCCTGACGATCTTCTTAACAATCTTGTTCTGCATAGAAGAACGTGACTTACTGGACCAGATCACGACGTTGTGATCACTGGCGCCTACAGGAGGGTCCACTGTTGGCGGTTGGTAGCATTGTGCAAGGGCATCGCTGGCGAGAACCTGGTCTAGGATGGCATTTTCTCGAGTAGGAACAGTTACTACAGGCTTCAAGGAGTGTTCAGAACAGATGGCACTTACATCCAGACGATTAAAGTCGCCAAGGACAACAACACCAACGCCTGGGTACTGTCTGCGGACGTCGTCAATGGAATCCGACAGGAAATCCAGAAGAGCGTCGTCACGAGTGGAGTTTGGAGGGTGGTAAACGGCACAGAGGGCGATGGACGACACGGATCGAGGAAGCCAATGCGGCCGCAGTTGTATCCATAAACACTCCAAACCCTCAGGGGCAGGATTGAAAGGCTTCACCGTTATGGAGTTCTGGACATAAACGGCCACCCCTCCGCCTCTCTTGTTGGGACGGTCCCTGCGGAACACGCTGTATCCCTCGATAGACGTGGCTTCCGCCGGCAGATCTTCAGAAAACCACGTTTCAGTGACAACGGCAATATGGGCTTCACTGGAGTTGAGGACCAAGCTGAACTCGTCCATTTTATTCACAAGCGAGCGAGTGTTTGTCAACAAAATGCCTGGCATACTTCGAGGTTGCGAAGCCTTGACATGATCACACGTAATGGGACGCAGGTGCTGTTTGCGAACACTGCTGTTGATGGCATCACGGTGGGATTGAATACCACTACATCGGGATTTGCATATGAAGTCAAGTGACGGAATTACAGGCCTATTTCCAATAACAGTAATTATGGGTCTCTGAAGGTTCCTACCAGCTCTGTTTCCTCTGTACCTGCCTCGAGTCTTCAGGACCCCAAGGCAGCGAAGACGTGACTTCAGCAGAGGTTCAACTGGCAATGCCATCCGCCTCAAGCTGCGCAGAAATCCCACGGAGTACAGTAGCCCTGAGGACGCCATGACACACACGGTCACGCAGAGATACAGCCACTCAGTCCGAGCTGTTTCCTGCACACAAAGTTCACTTCACGGAGTAGGTTGACTGTTCCGTAGACTCCTCAGACATTTACACAACTGTCACAACACATATATTGCACAAAACCCGGATGAAGACACCGGAGCGGCGCTCTGTAGGAGAGAGGTGTAAACCGCGGCTGCTCGCTACAGAGCGCCACGACACGTTGTACCGGTACAAAAAACGGTTTTGTACCGGTACACCGTCCTGGTACCCAGCCGTAGTATCTAGTATTTGAGTATAGCGCTACTAGTATTACAGTAGAATGGAATGTGCAATGGACTTCATCCACTCTGCAGTCATTGAGGAGGGGGCAGATATAATTGCGGTTATGGTGTTATAATTTCAGTCAAAGCGGAGGCAGGAGGTACTGCATAACAATTACCTTTTTGATGGGCAGGAGTGCCCAGTTTCTGACATGCGGTCAATGCACGTGAAAACCAGGGTACATATATCTGTCAGTGTGATAGGGTCTCCTGCTGCATTGGTTGCATGCTTAACTGTATGCATGCTCGAGACAAAAACTAAATTAAGAAGAAAGCAGCTCTGGCTCCCATGAAGAGGGAGCTTGTATTTCACGCCAACTAATAGGGCCATTCTACAAAGTCCCGTGTCTAATATGCATACCCTTCTCTACACGTGCATCCTGTCTACCAACATTACAACGCTATGCAGCAGCTCTCCCTCCCAAAACAATACTCGGCAGGTGTAGCCGTCAACAAAGAAAAGCATAGCATTTTTCTTTCGCCACTCTGTCACTCTATTTTTGACGTGTTCAAAACAGAATAGGGGGTTCTACCAGGTCCTATTTGCTATGGTGTTTGATCAGGGTCGGTCCATTACATAGTGTAACAGTGGGGTTCAA
>NC_049986.1:23267761-23314191 GCF_000003815.2 Branchiostoma floridae | reverse complement strand
CCCACTGTATATAATATACATGCAAAATATGCCATCTAAGAGTCACCACATCTAAATTGGTGCATATCATGGCTTAACTGGTGCCCATGGCTGCTGAGGCATGATGGAATAGAATTTTTATAATACATATATAACGTTATATATACATATATATACATAATGTATATATATATAACTGTTATATTTTATGAGCTATCCAATTCTGTTTTGTCTTAGAGGGTAATACTAATGGCATGTAGCTGGGGGATACTTATTAGTCTAGCCAAGTCTTGATCTTTGTGACAGGGTCCTATTAAAAAGTTTGTGCCCTGCCAAGGAAGTAGCCCGCCTGCTTTGTAGCTTAGTATTGACCTAGTCCAGATTTTCCGGAAACCCTTGACATGAAACGTTTTCCGCGAGGATACAAACATGTCTGTAATTAATACACCGGCGAAGAACGTTAACGACTTTGACAGACACAGGCACTCACAGACCGTATGATTAAATCTCAGCCATACTAAATTCATCCAATACCATATAACAACTTACAGTTCAGTTCAGCAACTGATCTCTTCAAAACCTGAGGCTCTTCGTTAATATCGGAAGGTTAATTGTGAAACATTATCATGCCAAAACATAGCAGGGATTTGATTCCCATGCTTACCTTTTGATGTATCCTTGCCCTCACGCAATGATGAGAACTGCCAACAAAAACTTTCCATCGAAATTTCCATCGAAGACCTTATTTCACTTTCGATCCTCTGGACCCACGTAAATTAGGGGCGCCGCCATTTTGTGGGATTGCCTTCTGGAAACCTTCCCGTCAGTCTGTGCGTGAAGGATTGAGGATTCAAGCTCGAATCTAGTCAAAGGAATCCTTTGAAGGACTAAAGGATTCCTTTACACTGCTACCTAGCATGAATCCTATGCCAGGATTCATAGTTAAGTAACATGAATCCTGTATGTATCGTGCGAATAACGGGCAGATCAGATGAGTCACCCATACAGCCATAAGGGAAGACATACAGGTTAAAAATCCTACACTTAAACCACGATGCTAATGCTCTATAGTACTGAAAGACACTTCGTCATATAGCATCATATAGCACAGAAAACTAGTGAAAATCTCTGAATGTATGAATTTATATACATTGAAATTTAAAATTCTTGGATGCCATTGTGTAGATTTATAGCTAGCCATGTTCAAAAACCAATGGAGATATTAAAAAGAAATAACTTTAGTTGAAAATACTATTTTGTTACAATTATGCTTGTTTGCTTGTATTTCCATACACATATTTGACATTCTTGTAGACTAAACCTATGGCAATTTCTGTAGCTCTGTAGGGACGTGAGACTATTGTATGTAGTTTTCTTGTATTAGTTAGTGTAAGAGCTATCTGATTTTTTTGCGAAATAGAGGGAAAGAGGGAATAGGAGAGAACGAAATAAAACCACCGCGAAGATTTCAAGATTCATAGCAACACATTGAGGTAAACGTGACAAGGTAGTCTGTCTCGCTAACTTTAGCTAATCTGAACTGAATATATTTTTTAGCAGCTTAGAGATCGAACATCCATAATGTATTTTGATATAATATACTGTAAATGCATTTAAGTTCGCGGGGATTTGATTTCGCGTTAGCGGGAAAATAGAATTTTCGCGGTGGTTTGAAGTTCGCGGTAGCGCCATAGACTAGTAAAAAACAATAAATTATTATAATGGGAAAAAAGGTTCGCGGTGGTTTTGAGTTTGCAGTTGAGTGCGAAAGCCGCGAACATAAAACCACTGCATTTACACATACGTTTATCCGCCTTGGGTAGAATTTTGTACAAGGCAACACACACTAAGTTGTGTTCGACATGAAGTCTAATCGTAGCCTAATGTGTTAAACTTGAGTTAAACGAATGCAATTCTTCTTTACAGCATCGGATCCGATCCCAAGTTATACAACCTACACAAAAATGAGGGAAGGTACATAAAATGCTGGCTTGGCGTTCGCTACTATTATAGAAAGGATACAGGAATGCAGAAATGTTGTTTTCATGTTCGCGGTTTTCACAGTAATTGATTGACGCGAAGTCAAAACTACCCCGAAAATTTCGCATGTCTATATAATAAATACAACCAGAGGCGTTATATAGGTAATTAGGTCCAAAGTTTGGAATTTGTATGCATGTCATGATGAGGAATGTTGTGAGGTGTGTCGAAATGGTATTTCTATTTAAATCATTTGGAACTGCGTCAGTACATATAAATGATATGCCAAACACATCATGTTGATTCATTCATATACCTGCATATAAGGGATATCTCTGAATATCTAAACACTGAACACTGAAATAAAGAGTAGTTAAATCTGAGTAAAGATAACACACTGTTGTATGTCTACACTGTTCTTATTATGATCCTTGAAGTCAGTGGATTGCCTGTGTGCGTTTGTCCGCAAAAAACTACCTAATAACACAGCACTTAACAACATATTTGCCTATGTAGTGTATATCGAATTTTTGCAGGTTAAAATGTTGGTAAATAATTAACACTAATGCAGGAGAACGTAATCAGTAACCCTGAGGCGGTTATACTGTGACCTGTGTTCGATCTGTGTAATCAGGTTATTCAACCTTTAACCTTTGCCCTGGAAGCTTTGTTCCTTCCGCCATTTTGCTCCGTGCGAGAAGAGCTCATTTTTCTCAATCATTTGAGGCGAAATTCAGCTTATTTTAACGCTACAGCAACCAGTCAACGTTTGGACCATATAGGTAAGAGCTTCAAGGCTTACTTGATCGTAAAGAGGCCGCACGTTTGAACAATGAGACGTTTAAATGATCATTTTGAATATATAGGCATTGGCGGAGGGGGGCAAATTGGTGAGAAATATAAGTTTTACTTGATCTTAAGCAGGGCTTGAATTAAAATACCAACTGTATATGCAGGTTTGTGCAGGTTAAATTGGAGCTGTGCAGGTATTTATGGTGTCTACCTGCACCTAACCTGCACTGGTCTATGTACTGGGTTTATACTGTACATACATCTCCTATGATTTTCCGGGGGGTATGTTTATTCCGGGGGGTACGTTTATTAGATTTTGAAGATTTGTCCGGGGGGTATGTTTATTCCGGGGGGTATGTTTATTTGGGACATAAGAGTAGGTGTATGTGGATTGTTATTAACTGCATTGACTGTTACTACCTATAAAGTATAAAGAAACAAATAGCAATTGTTCCTCAATTTTAGTATGATCCATACTTCCTAAATTCAGAATGGTGCAGGTAAAATTTGTCTGGTGCATGTAATTTTCATTGTTACCTACACCAGTGCAGCCATTAAAGCCAATTAGGTCGCCTCATCATTATATCAATGTAGGCCGCCTTTTGAATAAACTGGTACGAAGATGATTTACTTAATTCTATGAATACTTTGAGCAGACAAGTCCACTGTTTGTGCATAATTTCTCACATTTTAGGGTCAAATGTCAGAAGGGTGAAGGGGTTCACTCGTAGAGCCTTTACTGCCTGTGTTGAAGTGTATACATCTCACATACATACAGGTTATCATTCCATGAGTTGGTGCTTGTTTATACTGATGTGATTCTCCTGTGTTAACAAAGGCTGTACCAAGCAGTGGAAGAACTGTTGAAAAGACCTTCGGGCATTCTGGGGACGAGACTAGCAACAGAGAGAACGAGAGAGGCACGAGAGGGCAACTGGACAAGGAAAAGGAGACTGCGTGGTTTTAACACTCCACCAACCGACAAGGTGCGCTCATCACAGATATTTGTGCAAACTCATTCAGGAAAGATGGAAGGGCAAAGAGCAGAGGATGTTTTGGATGCTGCTTTGGCTGCGTCCCACAGATGCGACCACTGCGGATACAGGGCGGCTTACAAGTCTAAGCTAACCAGCCATATGAGAAAACATACGGGTGAGAAGCATGGTGAAAAGGACTTTATGTGTGGGGAATGCGGATACAGGGTGGCTTATAAGTCTCATCTAATCAGACATATGAGGAGACATACAGGTGAGAAACCCTTCAAGTGTGACCAGTGTGACTATTCTGCTGTACAGAAAGCCAGTCTAGATCACCATATGAGAAAGCATACAGGACAGATAAAAGGGCAAAGTGCACAAGATGCTTTTAATAAATCCCACAGCTGCGACCAATGTGGATACAGAGTGGGTTACAAGTCTCAGCTAATCAGGCACATGAGAACACACACGGGTGAGAAACCCTACAAGTGTGACCAGTGTGACTATTCTGCTGCTCTGAAAGGCAGTCTAGATCACCATAAGAGAAAGCATACAGGTGAGAAGCCCTTCAAGTGTGACCAGTGTGACTATTCTGCTGTACGGAAAGGTGATTTGGACATCCACATCATGGCTAAGCATATTGGTGAAAAACCTTACATGTGTGGAGAGTGCGGGTACAGGACAGAATACAGGTATAGCCTAACGCAACATATGAGAACACATACAGGCGAGAAACCCTACAAATGTGACCAGTGTGACTATTCTGCTGCACTGAAAGGCAGTTTAATCTACCATATGAGAAAGCATAAAGGTAAGAAGTGCTACAAATTTGACCGGTACGACTACTCTACTGCAGATAAATCTCATTTGGACCAACATGTGGCTGAACAAACAGTTGAAAAACAGTTCATGTGTGGACGGTGTGGGTACAAGACTGATAATAGGTTTCACCTATCTGAACATATGAAAAAACATACAGGTTGGAAACCTTTTAAATGTAACCAGTGCGACTATTCTGCTGCACAAAAGTGGGCTTTTGACTGCCACATGGCTAAGCACAAAGGTGAAAAATCCTACATGTGTGGAGAGTGCGGGTACAGGACGGAATACAGGTATAGCCTAACCCGACATATGAGAATACATACAGGCGAGAAGCCCTACAAATGTGACATGTGTGACTATTCTGCTGCACAGAGTAGCAGTTTAGACCAACACATGGCTAAACACACCGGCGAAAAACCCTAAATGTGTGGGGAGTGTGGGTATCAGGCAGATCAGATGAGTCAAGTCAACCATCCAGCCATAGTACGGTAATATAATTCGTGACATAGCATGTAAGTATGTATAACACAGAGAACTTGTATAATCCTTGGATGTATTTGCGTTTCTGTACGGAAATACGCCCATGTCTTGACTTTAAAAAATGATTGCACATTTTTGTTTAGCTTTATAGCCAGTGTGCTGTAGTTGGTCATGTCGAAGACGTTCAAACTAATGAAAAAAAAATGAAAAGAAGAAATAACCTTAATTGAAAATATTATTTTTTTACAATTTTGCTTGTATTTCTATACACATATTTCACAAACCAACGGCAGTTTCTTTAGTATGATAATGACGTGAGATGATTGTATGTTGATAGCAGAAAGTTGACAAGGTTTGTTAGATCAGTGACTATTGATTACGCCAGTATTGGCAAACGTGTCTGTTCTGTCAGTCTCTTACAAGTTTGTTGTGTTGTGGTAAATCAAACATCAACCACGCAAATGTCTTGTCCGTTTACCATACATTACAAGAAGTTAATGCCTCCGTGTCAAGTGACCTGTGGCCTGTAAATTCCAAGGCACATGACGACCCTATGCAGGCTTTTTATTGACGTCAACCTAATTATAATTTGAATCCTACGACAACCATGTTAGCGGGTAATTGAATTCAGCAGTAGCATCTTCGTCTGGTTAACAGACTACGCTCTAATCCAACATGGCGCAGATGACGTCAAATGAAAAGCCTGTTACATTCAACATGTTGATACATTCATCTACATGGATAGAAGGAATATCTCCGCATATCTCAACATTTAACACTGAAATAAAGAGTAGTTAAACCTGAGCAAAAATTACATACCGATGTATTTTACATTATTCTTATTATCTTCCTTAAAGTCAATGACAATAGTTTGCCTGTGTGTGTTTGTGCGCAAAACACTGTCTAAAAAACCTACAAATCGCACACAACAAGACATTTACGTACGTATCCAGTGTATATCGAATGTTCGTCGGTTAAAATGTTGGTAAATAGTTTACACTTAATATGCAGAAGAACGTAATCAGTAATCCTATGGCGGTTATACTGTGACCATTGTTCGATCTGTGTAATCAGGTTATGTAACCTTTGACCTTTGCCCCTGGAAGCTTTGTTCCTTCCGCCATTTTGCTCCGTGCGAGAAGGGCTCATTTTTCTCTATCATTTGAGGCGAAATTCAGCTTATTTCAACGCTACAGCAGCCAGTCAACGTTTGGAACATATAGGTAAGAGCTTCAAGGCTTACTTGATCGTAAAGAGGCCGCACGTTTGAACAATGAGACGTTTAAATGATCATTTTGAATATATAGGCATTGGGGAGGGGGGCAAATTGGTGAGAAGTTTTACTTGATCTTAAGCAGGGCTTGAATTGAAATACCACCTGCATATGCAGGTTTGTGCAGGTTAAATTGGAGCTGTGCAGGTATTTATGGTGTCTACCTGCACTGGTCTATGTACTGGGTTTATACTAGTACATACATCTCCTATGATTTTCCGGGGGGTATGTTTATTCCGGGGGGTACGTTTATTAGATTTTGAAGATTTGTCCGGGGGGTATGTTTATTTGGGACATAAGAGTAGGTGTATGTGGATTGTTATTAACTGCATTGACTGTTACTACCTATAAAGTATAAAGAAACAAATAGCAATTGTTCCTCAATTTTAGTATGATCCAGTACTTCCTAAATTCAGAATGGTGCAGGTAAAATTTGTCTGGTGCAGGTAATTTTCAATGTTACATGCACCAGTGCAGCCATTAAAGCCAATTAGGTCGCCTCATCATTATATCAATGTAGGCCGCCTTTTGAATAAACTGGTACGAAGATGATTTAGTTAATTCTATGAATACTTTGAGCAGACAAGTCCACTGTTTGTGCATAATTTCTCACATTTTAGGGTCAAATGTCAGAAGGGTGAAGGGGTTCACTCGTAGAGCCTTTACTGCCTGTGTTGAAGTGTATAGATCTCAAATACATACAGGTTATCATTCCATGAGTTGGTGCTTGTTTATACTGATGTGATTCTCCTGTGTTAACAAAGGCTGTACCAAGCAGTGGAAGAACTGTTGAAAAGACCTTCGGGCATTCTGGGGACGAGACTAGCACCAGAGAGAACGACACAGGCACGAGAGAGCAACAGGACAAGAAAAAGGAGATTCTGCCCAAGGAAACGTGTGGTATTGACGCTCCACTAACCGACAAGGTACGCTCATCACAGATATCTGTGCAAACTCATCCAGGACAGGTGGAAGAGCAAAGTGCACAGGATGTTTTAGATGCTGCTTTGGCTGCGTCCCACAGATGCGACCAGTGCGGATACAGGACGCCTTACAAATCCCAGCTGATTAGGCATATGCGAAAACATACAGGTGAGAAACCCTTTAAGTGCGACCAGTGCGACTATTCTGCTGCACTGAAAGGCAGTCTAGATCACCATATGAGAAAACATACAGGTGAGAAGCCCTACAAATGTGACCAGTGTGATTATTCTACTGTACGGAAAGGTGATTTGGACATCCACATGGCTAAGCATACTGGTGAAAAGCCTTACATGTGTGGAGAGTGTGGGTACAGGACGGAATACAAGAACTGCCTAACCCTACATATGAGGAGACATACAGGCAAGAAGCCCTACAAATGCGACCAGTGCGACTATTCTGCCGCACAAAAGATTGTTTTGACCCGACACATGGCTCAACATACGGATGAGAAACCCTACAAGTGCGGGGAGTGCGATTACGGGACAGGGAACAAGTTTCACCTTGCCATTCATATGAAAAAGCACACAGTCGAGAAGCCCTACAAATGTGATCAGTGCGACTTTTCTGCTGCAAAAAAAATATACTTTAGACCAACACATGCCTATCCACACTGGTGGAAAACCCTACATGTGTGGTGAGTGCGGATACAGAACTGCTGAAATGTATAACCTATCCCGACATATGAAGAGACATACCGGTGAGAAACCCCACAAATGTGACGTATGTGACTATTCTTCTGCACACAAATACAGTCTTAAACTGCACAAGAAAAAACACACAAATTAAACACCATGTGTGGGGAGAGTGGGTACAGGACAGCTGGTTGGTCAACCTTGCTTCGGAGTATTACTATAGATGTTTCACATTTAAAGAACAGTGTAAAGAACCACGTTTAACTACTATGTCGATTATGATAGAAAAATGTTAAATGTTGTTATGTGTATACGCCAGCTCACGTCAGGCTTTTAGTGACGTAATAAATGAATAAATGGTGTATACGCATCGGTCCTAACTAATGGTAATTAATAACTAAAAGTAACACTATTGGTACTTTGAGTATATTTTGTGATAATGTACGCTGTACAAAGCTTGTAGTATACAGTTTACAGTTGAATATGATTCATGAAATAGAGACTGATATACAAACAGAGGCGTAATAGGTAAGTTTGTTTGTTTGTTTGTGCCTTTATTTTGACTCGATAAATACTCCATCGGCCTACTAGGCCGCTTTTCGTGGAGGTCGAGCTTACATGGAGGAGGTGAGGGGTCAACTAATCATATGCATATTGACACAAAATTTCTATTGATCATACAGAAAATAAAGGAATTCTAAATACATACATACAATTTTTAGAATTTGTTAGGCGTGCACGTTGTGAGGTGTATCGAAATGATGTTTCCATATTTTGTAACCGCATCAGTACATATCTGATATGTCTGACTTAACACGTTGATTCATTCATATACCTGAATATAAGGCATATCTCCGAATATCTCAACATTGAATACTGAAATAAGGAGTACTAGTGGTTAAACCTGTGTAAACATAACACACCGTTGTGTTTCTACATTCTTATTATGGTCCTTGAAGTCAGTGGTTTGCTTGTGTGTGCTTGTGCACAAAACACTGTCTAATAACATACAAATCGCACATAACAAGACATTTACGTACGTATCCAGTGTATATCGAATGTTCGTCGGTTAAAATGTTGGTAAATGGTTAACACTAAAGCTGAAGAACGTAATCAGTAACCCTGAGGCGGTTATACTGTGACCTGTGTTCAATCTATGTAATCAGGTTATCTGACCTTTGACAGTTGCCCCTGGAAGCTTTGTTCCTTCCGCCATTTTGCTTCGTGCGAGAAGAGTTCATTTTTCTCTATCATTTGAGGCGAAATTCAGCTGATTTCAACGCTACACAGCCAGGCGACGATTCAAACATATGGGTAAGAGCTTCAAGGCTTACTTGATCGTAAAGAGGCCGCACGTTTGAACAATAGGACGTTGGAATGAACATTTTGAATAGGCATTGGGGAGGGGGGCAAATATGTGAGAAATGTAGATGTGACTTGATCCCAAGGGAATTGACCATTTAAGCCATGTAGGCCGCCTCATCATTAAATCAATGTAGGCTGCATCATTAACCAACCCTGAAGCACCCGACCTTTTTTTGCGACTAAAATGACCGAGTGGGGTCCAAACGGACCCCAAAATGTTTTGTTCATAAAATCTCAGTACCATTTCTTATCGGCGATCATTGTATATACATTGCTTCATTAATGTAAGAGGAAGATTTTGAGACGTTAAGGTGTTGCTAATTCCAACTCATTATCATAATTTATGCAAAAGTTCAGAAGGACCACATTTTGCACTAAACCTTTTCCGACCAGATTGAGGCCCTCGGGCCTAGGAAAAAAAATGTTGTGTTTCCTGTTTCCCGACCGACCCTAGAAAAACATGCCGACCCTAGACTTTTTTTTGGGTGGCCGGCTGGCAGACATAAATTTTCCATGTGCAAGTAGGTATTCCAACGCTACCGCGAAAACGTTCCACCGCATGGCGATCGGTAAATTTCTTACCATCTTCCCACACCCGCGGCACAAAAACTATCCGTTCCTAGAGGCAAAGTTACCCATGACAATAAAGCATATAAGTTTCTCTTTCTTGTGATATGTTTGTTTAGTTTGTAAAATGTTCAAAACGCCAGAAATTTGTCGGTGAAAACGGCGCGCCGTAAGCGGTACGCCCGGCGTGGCGCGGGACACTTCCGCCTGCACATCGCTGGGTTAGACTGCAGCAGAATGAAAGTAGCACCATTTGAAAGAGCAGATATACGGGCTTTAAAATGATCCCGGTGACAGTAGGGAAATTTCATTTTTTTGTGGGTCAAAAGTCCACTTGAAACGATCGATCGATCTTAAATTCTAAAAACCACCGGAAAAAAAATTATTTTTGCAGATTGTCACCGGTGTCAAAATGACGACAAAAACTAGGTTACGTTTTGCTGTCATCGGCATGTATATTGCATGCACGCCGGCGGAGCTTGTTTTCCAGCCGAGGTCGGCCCGCGCGCCGTGTTTGGCCGGCCGCGCGATCTTGACGCGCCGAACTCGGGCCGCGCGCTTCTTACAAATAGAAGATATGTGACTGAAGCGGCACAAACTGATCCTTTTCGACGCTATGGAGGAGGAATTTGCAGGTAAAATACTTTTGATGCATTTTAGTGTCTGTAGACTGAAGGTTTGTGTTGTGATGCGGTGGTGTGTCAAGGAAACAGTTGTTTTTTGTTTGTTTGACCAATTTTGTTTTCTATAGACTGAATGCATGGCAATGCAAAATCATGTGTCTTTATCCATGTTTAGTCATGAAATTTATGTAAAACATTACGATTTTAGATTTATTTATCAATTTCTTTCTTGTTAATTTTGGCTTTGTGAATCATAGATATATCAGATATTCTTGCCTTGTTCCAAGTCCAAAATACCATGGTGTATTTTTTTCACTTGTTGAACTTGAGGCAACCGTGGCCCCCGGTTAGGGGTCAGCCAGGGAACCTATGCCCAATTTTGTTCAAAGTAGAAATTTAAATGGCATTTTTATTGTCAGTTATTATTTGTGTGAATCATTTCTTGCCTCGTTCCGAGTCCAAAATACCATGAGTGCATTTTTTCACTTGTTGAACTTGAGGCACCGTGGCCCCCGGTTAGGGGTCAGCCAGGGAACCTATGCCCAATTTTTTCAAAATAAAAATTTGAATGGCATTTTTATTGTCATTGTTATTATTTGTGTGAATCATTTCTTGCCTCGTTCCGAGTCCAAAATACCATGAGTGCATTTTTTCACTTGTTGAACTTGAGGCACCATGGCCCCCGGTTAGGGGTCAGCCGGGGAACCTATGCCCAATTTTTTTCAAAATAAGAATTTAGATGGCATTTTTATTGTCATTGTTATTATTTGTGTGAATCATTTCTTGCCTCGTTCCGAGTCCAAAATACCATGAGTGCAGTTTTACACTTGTTGAACTTGAGGCACCGTGGCCCCCGGTTAGGGGTCAGCCGGGGAACCTGTGCCCATTTTTTTCGAAATGCTTATGGCATTTTCAATGTCATCGTGAAATAAGCTTGTTATATCCAGATTGTTTAAGTGCTCTTTGACTGCCATGGGGTGTTTTGCTTGACTTTGCTCCTCTGGTTAATTTAGTAAAAATCATAAATCTGTTGTACTTACCTGCAATATTATATTCTTGTCCCTACAGTTTGGTATGGCGACCTCCAAGACAAGCCCACTTGGTACCCAGGTTCAGTCGTAGAAGATGGTGTAGAAGCAATGACACTCATTGACTTACCTTTTGGATATTTGTCTACTTAATCTATTTTTACTCCAAATCCTCTTGATGTATTATATACAATTCAGTTACATGCATGTGTCAGTCTGATCTTTCTTCGAATAACCACAGTCATAAAAAAGAAATTTATCGACAAATTGTAACATCTTTGACTATGTTTTTAATTTTATCAAAATGACCGGAAGATTTATTTAATTTGATTGAAATTGATTGGTAATGCCAGCCTTGTATGCGCCTTAGCCCGTTTTTGTTGTTAGTATTTATGTTATTCTTATGTTGCAAAATGATGTTTATGTTCATGTCATTTTAAGTTATACGTTTCGTTATAATCTCAAATTTGTTACTTTTGTTTGTCATTGTATGTAATATAGAGCAGAAGACCCCCATAAGCTCATTGTGAGCTTCTTGTCCAATGCTCTAAAAACGAATGCGAATAAAATAAAATAAATAAAAATAAATAAATAACTACAAATAACTGTAATGATGGTGTTGTACTTGAGTAGGACGTCATCGATGCAGATGGAGGACCATCATCATTCATCACCATGGTAGACACAATCATAAAACTAAAACTTTAATTGTTCATTAGGAGGAATATTCCAGTTACTCCCAGATGTGGCTGATAAAAGACCAGCAGAGAAAAACTTGAAGAATGTAGGATGTAGTACCAATAAGTAGAGGGAGAATTGGATGGTGTAGGACAAAGGTTAAGTTGACAAGTTAACTAGTTGTGCAGCCAGTTCAACTAAGTGTTAAGTTTGTTAAGAATACACATAGCAGTTAAAATGTAGTGCCACGGGAAATGATAAGTAGGCCCGTTTTTTTTGCAAAATGTTGTGTACATTGCATAATACAGGTGATAATTACTGATGATAAGAATTATCTGCAAGTACATCCAAGAAATCTATTTACATTGTACATTTACAGAAAATAGCCTGTGACCTTAAAAAATATTGACCTTGTCATAATAAATTCAGTGTTTACATTGTCTACCTATTATTTTATTTTATCTCTTCTTATAGTACAAACATCTGTCATGTATTGTGCAAGTGTGAAGTTATGCTTAAATGATGCAGTGTAACATTGTGCCTCATGAAATAATGTGAGATGATCATGCAATCTTACCTTTGACATTGACCAAGATGACCTTCTTATTAAGGCAGTTAACACTGTTGACATTCTGTGGATGTGACATTCTTTGGTAGTAGGAAATAACATAATCCTGTACATTGTAAAAGTATATTAAGTATGATACTCAGTCCTGGTATAGTATACTCACCAGCAAAATACCATAGAACGCAACCAAAAATGTGTCTATATTTACCCAAATTTACTCATTTTTCTTAAGAAGTACAGGTAAGATGACTGTTATTGTGTGGAAGAACATCAGTGGGTGCTGTTTTGTTTGAAGTATTGGAAGACATGGTCATTCCTGTCAAGAGATACAAGTGTGTGAACTTTGGAGGATTTTTCCTTCTCCAGGGGTCAAACATCACGCTGCCACTTGAGTAATTTGTTGTGAAATGCATACTTTGACCCTGTGTAAAAACATAATAAAAGATATGAATGTCTGGGATCCTGTGGAATATTTCTATGTAGTGCATATTACAAGTAAATAAGATAAAATAAGCTTTTCAGCCTTCACTTACCTTTTTATCACCCCTTAAAAAAGCTTTTTTGTTAATTTTCATAATTTATCGCGCGGCCGGCGAATTCTGAGGGCAGATTTTGGAAACTTCGTGGAGCCATATCTCAGCAACCGCTCAAGATATTTGCTTCATTTAAAAAGCATTTTACTCCTCTTAATTAGCTTGAATGCTAGATTCTGTGTAGTGACGACTTTCCCTAAAGTAGATGATGAAGATTATGAGCCGGCAAGATGACATCAGAAGCATACTATGTAAATGTACAGTTCTATGTAACAAAGTGTATGGATAAATATTGACATGGACACCACCACACTTTCCCAACTTAAGAAACAATGCTTTTGTCCAATGTGTTGCCAGTTTCCAAGCCAGGTACCATGTTCATTGTGATGTTGTGCATAAAATGTATTGTATCACATGAGTTTTAGACCAAACTCTAAAAAAAAAAAAAAAAAAAAAACGATAATCCCTACCTACCTACCCTAATTTTTTCAGGACTGACACAGGAAACACAACATTTTTTTTCCTAGGCCTCAGCAACATTTATGTCGCATAACTCATGAACAGCTAGAGCTAAAGCTACGAAACTTGGTAATTTATCATAAAATATTGTTTGCAAAAGTTTTTGGGCAATAAAGTAAGTTTATCATTTTTGCGGGTTGCCATGGCAACCATATTATAACAGGCATATTTTTGCCAAAATTTGACCATTTCAATTTAAACAAGGTTTTCTTGGTAAACTGCACCTGTTTTCTGACAACAATTGAATTCTGTGAAATTCAATGTAATTTTCATGACTTAAAATTTGTAATTTATGCTAATTTCCTGACGTCATTCGTAAAAATCCAAGATGGCCGCCCTGATTAGGCAAATGACGTCATAATGTCGTCACATTACATGTTGATAACACAGAAATTTTTGTGATGATTAAGGTTTACATTCTCATTATTGTCGAAAAGTTTGGTAGTAATGCTGTAAGTGGTTACGGAGTTAGCCTCCAAAGTTTGTTTTAAAAACTGCACATTTTTGCTGGGGTCCGTTTGGACCCCAGAGGGATGGAACACAAACTTTGTTTATAATTTCCACATTATTGTACCAATCTTCGCGAAAACTTACGAGAAGGTTTAAGACATATTGACTGACAAAGTCACGGAAGGATTTTTTCTTCAGATAAAAAAATGTTCAAATGGCACTTCAAAATGTACGCCTGGCGTCCAAATGGACCCCACTCGGGTGTTTGAGGGTTAATAAACTGGTACGAAGATAAGTTTGTTAATTCTATGAATACTTTGAGCAGACTAATCCACTGTCTGTTTCAGGGACCTGATTTCTCACCTTTTTTTTGTCAAATTTCATAAGGGTGAACCCGTAAAGCATTTACTGCCTGTGTTGAAATGTATAAATCTCACATACATAGATTATCATTCCATGAGTTGATGCTTGTTTATACTGATGTGATTCTCCTGTGTTAACAAAGGCTGAGCTAAGCAGTGGAAGAGCTGTTAAAGAAGAGACCATCGGGCATTCTGGGGACGAGACTAGCAACAGAGAGAACGAGACAGGCACGAGAGGGCAACAGGACAAGGAAAAGTAAACGTGTGGTATTGACCCTCCTTAAACCGACAAGGTACGCTCATAACACATATACGTGCAAACTCATCGAGGACAGATGGAAGGACAAAGAGCACAGGATGCTTTAGATGCTGCTTTGGCTGCGTCCCACAGCTGCGACCACTGCGGATACAGGGTGGCTTACAAGTCTCAACTGATTAGGCATATGAGAAAACATACCGGTGAGAAACATGGTGAAAAAGACTACATGTGTGGGGATTGCGGATACAGGGTTGCTTATAAGTCTCATCTAATCAGGCACATGAGAACACATACGGGTGATAAACCCTTCAAGTGTGACCAGTGTGACTATTCTGCTGCACTGAAAGTCAGTCTAGATCGCCATATGAGAAAACATACAAGTGAGAAACCCTACAAATGTGAGCAGTGCGACTATTCTACTGTACGGAAATATGATTTGGACATCCACATGGCTAAGCATACTGGTGAAAAGCCGTACATGTGTGGAGAGTGTGGGTACAGGGCGGCGCAGATGTTTCATCTAACAAGGCATATGAGAACACATACAGGCGAGAACCCCTTCAAGTGTGACCAGTGCGACTATTCTACTGTACGGAAATCTGATTTGGATATCCACGTGGCTTGGCACAAAGGTGAAAAACCCTTCATGTGTGGAGAGTGCGGGTACAGGACGGAATACAAGAACAGCCTAACCCGACATATGAGAACACATACAGGCGAGAAGCCCTACGAATGTGACCAGTGCAACTATTCTTCTGTACGGAAAGGTGCTTTGACCCGACACATGGCTCAGCATATGGATGAACAGGCACTTTAGACCAACACATGGCTAAACGCACCGGCAAAAAACCCTAAATGCGTGGGGAGTGTGGGTATCTAGCCTGGATACCATACCCCTACCTCAAAAATATCTTTCGTGTTGGGGTCTGGCAGGATGGCTGTAGAAAGGTTCTCCAAGGCCCTTGATCAGAGGGAGGAGAACCTAGGATTGATGACCACTCACACCGCAGGTAGCCAGCTACAACACACCACAGTTGGTCAGCAGGCTATCGCAGTAGTGAATCAGGTAATTAGTGGTCACTGTTATGGATTAAAAAAATACAGTTGGGGGTCTTAAACCAATCATGGTAGGGTTGTAATTATCTCCTGCTGATCCTGCTGCTGTTCTATTGGTGGAGTTTTTTGCCCACTATAAGGGGCAAAATTGAGAAGCCGACCTATGCCATCCGGCCAGACCCCTGCACGATAGACACTTGAGATCGGGCTGGGGTTTGGTAACCTGGCTATTGGGTATCGGGCAGATCAGATGAGTGAAATAAGTCAACCATCCATCCATAGTACTGAAAGGCACTTTAATTCGTGACATAACATTTAAGTATGTATGTATAACACAGAGAACTTGTAAAATCCTTGGATGTATTTGCATATCTGTACTTTTCTGTGCGGAAATACGCTCATGTCTTGAATGTAAAAATTACTGGACGTCTTTGTTTAGCTTTATCGCTAGTGTGCTGTAGTAGCTGGTCATGTTCAAGAAGTTCAAACTAATAAAAAAATTAACAAGCAGAAAAAACTTAATTGAAAATCCTCATTTGTAACAATTATGCTTGTTTGCTTGTTTTTCTACTAACATATTTCACAAACCTACGGCAATTTATGTAGTATTGTAGGGACGATTGTAGGTAGTTCTCTTGTATTAGTTTAAGTAAAAGATGATAGCAGAAAGTTGATAAGGTTTGTTAGATCAGCGACTGTTGACCACGCCAGTATTGGCAAACGCGACTGTTCTGTCAGTCTCTTGCAAGTTTGTTATATTGTGGTAAATCAAACAAGAACCACGCAAATGTCTTGTCCGTTTACCATACATTATACCAAGTTGATACTCCCGTGTCAAATGACCTGTGTGACCTTTGAATTCCAAGTCACATGAAGACCCAATTCTGAGCTAAGAAAAATGGTGGATGCCATTTGACAGTGTAATAAAGAAATTTTTACAGTCGTGCGTATCAGTCCTTATTCTCCATACTCAAGGGTAATTAATTACTAAAAGTAACACAATTGGTGCTGGGAGTATAGTTTTCTGATAATGCACACTGTACTAAGTTTGTAGTTTACAGTTTGATATGATTTATAAAATGGTTAATGATAAGAACAGCGTTGTAGTTCTCTACTTTCAACCAACACTTGGCGAAGAAACATTTACATGATATTGTTATACAGTACTTAAAGACAAGGCTAGATATCGAGATACCATCTATTGTATGCTTTTGTACGATATTCTAAAAGAAGACACATTTATTCCATACACCTCTCTCTCTCTCTCTCTATATATATATATATAGATAGATAGATAGATAGATAGATAGATAGATAGATAGATAGATAGATAGATAGATAGATAGATAGATAGATATTCAGAGATATCCTTTATATCCAGGTATATGAATGTATCAACACGTTGAGGTTGACATAACATTTATATGTACTGATGCGGTTACAAATGATTTATAGAAACATCATTTCGACACACCCCAGAGGCGTAATAGGCAAGTAGGTCCAAATTTTAGAATTTGAGAGGCATTTACGTTGAACACTGAAATAAAGAGTAGTTAAACATGAGTAAACAACACACCGTTGTGTTTCTACATTCTATTATGGGTCCTCAAAGTCAGTGGTTTGCCTGTGTGCGTTTGTCCGCAAAAAAACTACCTAATAACATACCACTTAACAACAGATTTACCTATACAGTGTATATCGAATTTTTGCCGGTTAAAATGTTGGTAAATAATGAACACTAATGCAGAAGAACGTAACCAGAGACTTTGCGACGGTTATACTGTGACCTGTGTTCGATCTGTATAATCAGGTTATTCAACCTTTAACCTTTGCCCCTGAAAGCTTTGTTCCTTCCGCCATTTTGCTCCGTGCGAGAAGGGCTCATTTTTCTCAATCATATGAGGCGAAATTCAGCTTATTTCAACGCTACAGCAACCAGTCAACGTTTGGACCATATAGGTAAGAGCTTCAAGGCTAACTTGATCGTAAAGAGGCCGCACGTTTGAACAATGAGACGTTTAAATGATCATTTTGAATATATAGGCATTGGGGAGGGGGGCAAATTGGTGAGAAATATAAGTTTTACTTGATCCTAAGCAGGGCTTGAATTGAAATACCACCTGCATATGCAGGTTTGTGCAGGTTAAATTGGAGCTGTGCAGGTATTTATGGTGTCTACCTGCACTGGTCTATGTACTGGGTTTATACTAGTACATACATCTCCTATGATTTTCCGGGGGGTATGTTTATTCCGGGGGGTACGTTTATTAGATTTTGAAGATTTGTCCGGGGGGTATGTTTATTTGGGACATAAGAGTAGGTGTATGTGGATTGTTATTAACTGCATTGACTGTTACTACCTATAAAGTATAAAGAAACAAATAGCAATTGTTCCTCAATTTTAGTATGATCCAGTACTTCCTAAATTCAGAATGGTGCAGGTAAAATTTGTCTGGTGCAGGTAATTTTCAATGTTACCTACACCAGTGCAGCCATTAAAGCCAATTAGGTCGCCTCATCATTATATCAATGTAGGCCGCCTTTTGAATAAACTGGTACGAAGACGATTTAGTTAATTCTATGAATACTTTGAGCAGACAAGTCCACTGTTTGTGCATAATTTCTCACATTTTAGGGTCAAATGTCCGAAGGGTGAAGGGGTTCACTCGTAGAGCCTTTACTGCCTGTGTTGAAATGTATAAATCTCAGATACATAGATTATCATTCCATGAGTTGGTGCTTGTTTATACTGATGTGATTCTCCTGTGTTAACAAAGGCTGGGCCAAGCAGTGGAAGAAGTGTTGAAGAAAAGACCTTCGGGCATTCTGGGGACGAGACTAGCAACAGAGAGAACGAGAGAGGCACGAGAGGGCAACTGGACAAGGAAAAGGAGACTGTGTGGTTTTAACACTCCACCAACCGACAAGGTGCGCTCATCACAGATATTTGTGCAAACTCATTCAGGAAAGATGGAAGGACAAAGAGCACAGGATGTTTTGGATGCTGCTTTGGCTGCGTCCCACAGATGCGACCAGTGCGGATACAGGACGCCTTACAAATCCCACCTAATTAGGCATATGCGAAAACATACAGGTGAGAAACCCTTTAAGTGCGACCAGTGCGACTATTCTGCTGCACTGAAAGGCAGTCTAGATCACCATATGAGAAAACATACAGGTGAGAAGCCCTACAAATGTGACCAGTGTGACTATTCTACTGTACGGAAAGGTGATTTGGACATCCACATGGCTAAGCATACTGGTGAAAAGCCTTACATGTGTGGAGAGTGTGGGTACAGGACGGAATACAAGAACTGCCTAACCCTACATATGAGAACACACACAGGGGAGAAGCCCTACAAATGCGACCAGTGCGACTATTCTGCTGCACAAAAGATTGTTTTGACCAGACACATGGCTCAACATCTGGATGAGAAACCCTACAAGTGCGGGGAGTGTGGATACGGGACAGGGAACAAGTCTCACCTTACCATGCATATGAAAAAACATACAGGCGAGAAGACCTACAAATGTGATCAGTGCGATTTTACTGCTACACAAAAATATAATTTAGACCAACACATGACTATACACACTGGTGAAAAGCCCTACATGTGTGGAGAGTGCGGGTATAGAACTGCTCATAGGTCTAGCCTAACCCTGCATATGAGAAGACATACCGGCGAGAAGCCCTACAAATGTGATATGTGTGACTATTCTGCTGCACACGGAATTAGCCTAAATCGGCACAAGAAGAAACACACGAGTTAAACACCATTTGTGGGGAGTGCGGGTACAGGACAGCTGACTGGTCAAACATCCTTCAGAGGGATTTATACCGATATTGATGTCGTTTAAGCACAGACATATCGTTTACTATTAACCTTACATAAATGTAATTTTAACTTTGAGGGTCAAAATCTTACAAATGTGATTAAGATGTAAAAAGACGTAACCTGGGTACCATCCGTATTCTACCAGGGGTCCTTACACTCCCTACCCTAAAAATACTTATTACTGTATTTTTTAGGGTAGGGAGTGTAAGGACCCCCGGTAGAATACGGATGGTACCCAGGCTAAAAAGACGTTCAATCAACAAGCAAACCGCACTGCCTGCAATTACAACACGGATCGGTATTTTCGGTGAGATATGTACTTGTTATCAGCAAAACATAATCTTAACAAACACATGCTCCGACATAAGACTTAGGAAAAGAAAACAACATTAAAGAGGATGGACGAAGACTGAGGGACATTATAGCATGTATCTAGTCCAGAGGTTGACTCTAGACTCTAAGTTGATGCAACTTACTGGGTTCGACTTCTTTATCTAAGACAGTGTAAGACAGAGGGCCTCACTTTTCTGTAATCCATCTCATAAATATATCTAGATATATTTTAAGAGGAGTAACTTTTGCTGTGTAACAAAAGGTGAATATGATGTTTAGACGTTAGTGTAAGCGACATGTTTAAGTCAGCATGTTGATATATTTTTATACCTATTTGTTATTCTATTTGTATCAACTAAACCTTAACATTAACCCAGTATATTTATTGTGTCAATAAAGATTACACATTATCGACATTTGACCCTTACCAACGCATTCTAGAACAGTGAATTGATTTTAAACTAAGTTTGATTACTATGTCGATTTCATAGCCAATTGTTTAATATTCTGCAATGCTGTCTTATGAATACGCCAGCTCATTGACAGCTTTTAGAAATGTAATGTAAAGTTCAAAGACAATACATATTGTATAGCACTGCGCCGTCATTGACTGTATGCTTGCATAATTCTAGTTACATCACATGAAAAATTATGTATTTGTTGGTAACTGCAGCTGAATAGACAAGTTTTACAATGTGGTACACTTGTGATTTTTCATTTTCAAAAGGTATCTGTGGGGCTGCGAAAATTCAGAAAAAAATGTTTTCATAGACGGTTTAATGCTATGAACGTCCTTAGGTATAGTTTGCTTTCAAACAATAGAAAATGAGAACCTTTTTTCCTTCAGTTAATATTTATTGTTCAGTTAAAAACGATACAAAATTATATGTATTGTATATGGAAATGGCTTCGTAAACAAAAGTTAACAAATAATACACTTGTAAGATGATAAGTAAATACAAATGTTAATGACTCCACATAAAAATGTAGGTAACATACAATAGAATCACATGTAAAATAATACTATGACACCTAGCCTACTGATGTCGGATAATTACCAAAGCTAGGCTTTAAGCTCAGTTATATCTCTTGTAGAGTGATGTTCCTTATAAATACATGTTACAAAAAAAGAGAGGGTTTCTACAAAATTTCTACTTATACTATATTATACTATATTCTACTAAAGCTATAACATTTTAGGGGCAATCGGCAAAACCTGAGATTGAAGCAAAATGTCATTATTCAGTTCTGTCCTGTCCAGTACTCCATGCGTCCATATCCTATTCATCATGTTCATTAACGTAGGAAAGTAGTGATGTGTTTTTATTTCCCCTCGAGATATGGGAGGTGCATGTGAGCAACTGTGCAATGCCAGTCCCATGCATGTATATATCTCGTGCCCGGTAGAGTGGCATTCAAGTCCGTCCAGGCATCAGCAGACCTGTCATACACATAAACGAAACTTTCGCGATCAGTTTCACCCTCCTCACCCCTACAGATTAACAACGCGTGCAGCTGGTTCTCCAGTACGAATAGACCAGGCATATCATCAATATAACGGTTTCCTGGGTTCGGCCAGCCGTTCAGTTCCTGCCAGCGGTCTGACTCTGTGTCGTACAATATAGGGTGATAAATGTCATAATCTGTGCAGAAAATCTCAGTAGTTCCCATGGCAACAGCTATACACAATTTAGGAAACTTCAACGACGGGGTCCTCCTGTTCCAGACGCCCTTGTCTGGGTCGTAGCAGTGCGCTTCCGTGCCTGTGAATAAATACAGGTTTGGACCGCAGAACAACATTGCATGGTTGTTTATAGTCTCGTCAAGTTGCAGGTGTGAACACTCTTGCCACTGGTTCGTGTGCGGATCGTACTTTCTCATCTGCAGCAATGTTCGTTTATCTACAGGTACATAAGCAATGTAATACAAGATCCCATCAGCTTCAAGCAAACGTTCCTCGCGGCACTTTACCTTAGATATTGAGAACACACTTGCTTGTTTCCACACGTTTTCTGCATGGTTGTACTTAAACAGGCACACCTGATTCTCATCCTCCAGTTCTTTAGTATCGAGGATGTAGATATCATTTTCACTTGTGACTGTTATATCTGTGACATTAGGGAGGTCCTCTGGCTTGTAACTGCAGCTGATGTACTTCCCTTCTCGAGGGTTCATGAAGAGGATCTCATTGGAACTGGAGAGGACAAAACATTGCAAACTGTCAAAAAACTCGACTGGAAACACAGAACCTTTCTGTATGAATGAGGCTGACATCACAGCATGCACTCCTCTATCGAATACAAATACGATTTTTAATCGTTGGAATTTGATGACCACAAAATGTGGAATTATATTGTGCAAGGATTGTTTACATCTACAAAGTCTAACAAATAAGAAGAAGTATCTACTAACCCCTCGGTCGGATTGAGCAGCAGGGCCATTTCCGTGGTCATCCCGAATCTTGGCTTCGGGTCGATGTTCCCTTTCTGTACCACATTCCTGATGACCTCAGAACTCCCAGGATCCTCCCTGACCAGGGGGTGTTCCAAGATGGCTGCAATGTCGTCTGAGGTCAGCAGGTTGAACCGGATGTGAGGGAGGATGCTGGGTAGATGGTGCAGTCTGTAAGATACAGGATAGAAAGAAGTGGCTATGGTAATGTGATGTACTTTTTTATATTACCGCAGAGAATTGAGGGATATCGTATCTCAAAGACAAACTGGCAAAATTTACTTGCCAATCGAAGTAAATTTTTTCAGTCTTACGTGCAATGAAGACGACACAAGATAGACATCAATATTCATAATTGTACAACACCCACCTGTCCTCCCTGCTGTGCTGCACCCATCTCACCACAGCCTCCCACACTGCTGTCTCCTCTTTAACGTCTAGCTCAATGTGGCTGATGATCTCAGTTAGTCGATTCACCCTCAGGCCGCAGAACTCCTCACTGGAGGCAACCTGTGGAGATATAATTAAAGCATATGTGCATATTCCAAGGTACTGCAGCAATGTGTGCCTTTATCCTGCTTATGACTTACAAGGATGTGACTGTGTGCAAATCAATTGACACAAATACAACTAAACAGACACACGATACGCAGAAACGGATTCTGTATTCCACTAGACGGCGTATAAAATACATCTTAAGTAATTTTATGACAATTTTTAAAATTGAATTCCTCCATTTCCATTCTGTTGGTCATACTCTACCCAAAATATGACCTCACTGTATATTTCCTTACAATTACAAATTGTATGTACTCTAATAATGTAGTTCTTTGATATCCATCCAAGTACATGCAACATATCTGTATCTGTATCTGTATAGCCGGTATAACCGCCATTCGGCGTAACACACCAGCTGTTACCACGCGGTGCGGCAGCAGCTGGTTATATTCCACTGAACGATCCGTCATACCTAACTTTTGCACATCTATCTGCAAGCGTTCTTTAAAACTATCCAGAGAAGATGCCCCTACTGTGCTTGGTGATAACAAATTCCAATCTACGATAGTTCTGGGAAAATACGAATTTTTGAACATAAATACTATGCAATATAATATCAACATGAGATTGTTAGGATTTGTGACAATTTCCTAACCCACTATGAAACTGACCTCAGTAAAGTTTCTGGCAATCCACTGCAGACAACACTTCGTGCACAGAAAAGACATCAGCAAACTTGTACAGGTCCACACAGGTGGAGCGCTCCACGTTCATGGCCATGTAGCTGCTGCAGGTGTCTCTCACATAGTCCAGTTGGAGGAGGTCGGCTGCCTGGTACAGGGGCTGCACTTTGTCCAGGGACACATGGAGGGTTCCCGAGTAGACATAACTCAAGATCTCCCCAAACATGCCCGCATCCAAACCCTGCAAAATAATACATTTTTAATCATATCATGTGGACCCCATTTTCATCCCATTCTGCATAATCTCTTTTTTTCCCTTGTATATTTCTGATGGCAATTATTTAGTTAACATGCTCATACCGTGCTGGAATTTGACATTTGACCTCCACCTGCCAAAGAAGTCAGGAGATTGAGTGAGGAGGGGGGCCGCGAAGAAGACTTTAGTAAAGTCTAACATTCACTGGTTTTGATAAACAATGAGCTCCCTCTGCATATTTAACGTGTTTCTATAATAGCATCTTCGAAAGTTCCCTATTTCAATCTATTCTAACCACAGGTTACGCCAACCCTACCTGTAAAACAACCGTCTTCTGACGACTTTCCGCCATGTCACTTGTAAACATGGCCCTGAAGTAGGGGCTGGCCGCGGACAGAACAAGCCGATGGCAGGGAAACCGCCGACCCTCGACTTCAAGGACGACATCCTGCAGTACCCCAGCCTTCTGTAAGTCGCCCACAGTTCCAAGAAACCCGTGCAGATAGCTCTCGTCTTTGTAGGAACGAGGACGAACTGCGCTAGAGTGGGGTTCTTGGTGTGCGGCAGCCATGTTGATGATGATGATAGTGCTGTATTTCCGGAGGGAACTGATCGCATACCAGTAGGGTCAAAGGGTAGATTCATCTTTACTTATCACCCACATAATGTAGCAGAGCATGAACCTGAAAATATAGATGAATCTAACCTTGCCCCTCCAGACACAAAATTAGAGATTGACTCGTAGCATTCTATATTCTATCAAGGAGGTTAAAAAGAACTAGTTTTAGTTGGTCTGTTCCCTCGCAACACCATCCTCCTACGCAGGGACATCCAACCGTCACTCTTTAATAGTTCCTGTGGACGACCCCCCAAACCAGCTGTCAGTCAATCAGTGAAGATGCCGCTCAGTTTGCAAAAGGGGTCTCGCAAATATAAGTGTAAGCTCATTAATATTAATAAGCAGGGCGGACAGGAACTAAGACTAAGAGTGATGGTTGAAAGAGCAGGGTACATCCAGACAGGTAGTTTGGCTGTTTGATATCCATGCGTAGGATGATGCGCAACACTGAATGTAATGGTATTTCACCTTCAGTCTTTTACACGTAAGAAAGAACATCCAATTAAAGATCAATTCACCGTTGCCCATGCTACACAAAAGTCAATTACACGTACACGTTTGTAAAAATTTTGTGCCAAACGGCTACCTTAGCTTGTTTAGGGTTAAGGTATAATACATGACACTTCAATAACGGTTGATTACACAAACACAGCAGGCTAAAACCATTAATTCAGTCCTATGCTGTTGTCGGTCATATATGGTTCTACAGAAGTAATCGGGTATGATAGCTTTGACCTTTCACCACCGGAAGTGCTGGCGGTGATACTCCGCCATTTCGCCATCGGCTGGAAGACAGACTACTTTCCGGACGCTTTGCCGCCTTGTCGACTCAGAAATAAGAGCAGCACACGGGTAAGGCCATTCTTAGTCATCAATGCGCACTGGTCGATGTTATTATGATAGCTAGATAGCATCATTACAAGGATACGAACGGTGATTGTGAATAAATTGTACGTCTGGATGGGGAGGGGGCATTGCGATATGTTACAAAACTACAAAAGCATAAACTCCAGGTCACCGATTATCACGTTAACAGCTCCGAGTACGCATGGGCAACACAGGAATTATGGGTGATATATCAAGGGTAAAGGTAAAGGTACACAAGACATAAACAAATAACTTAATAACTTAATAAGCCTCCTCACATTAGTCAGGACGCATATGCGGCGACAGGAATTCTAGGTGATATGTCAAAGGGTAATGCACACAAAAAGTAAACGGTCCTCGTCTTTACCATTGTTTCGATTTGCATAACAACGTCCAGACGGGTTTTGTTTACTTTTTGACATATTACCTAGAATTCCTGTCGCATGCGTCCTGACTAATGCGAGAAGGCTTATTGCGACTGGACATTGTTGTACAAATGAAAAGTGTTATCCCTGCGTGACACCTCCCCGGTGTGCTTATCTAGGGTCCTCGGGAAGACCAGTCTTGGCTGCAGAGCAAATTCTCTGCCTTGACTAAAAGTCTGGTTTCCATGCAACTTACACCGGGTAGGACTTGTACTCTTTTCGTCAAGACTCAAGTGATGTGGGCTCTTTTACTCTCTTCAAACATTTCCGTTGGATCCGTGGTTTATGTTTTTGTGTATGTCCTTATGTTTTATTTATGTGAAATGCAATAAAGAAATTTAAAAAAAAAACTCTTTAAACATCGGGCCTCCTCTTAACGTCCAGATCGAAGCTAGATACTAACAATTTCGTCACAGGAGAGAAGCCAGCGAAATCATCTTAAATGCCTTTTCCAAGGGCACAGTATCGGGGAATTTCACGGGTAGGGCTGTGTACCGCAATACCCGTACCTGTACCGTACCTGTACCGTACCTGTAAAACTGTTTAGGTACAGGTTCGGACGTAAACATCTGAGTACCTGTACCTGTACCTAAAGTAACTAAAGCACTAAATGGACACAATTTTTAAGACTACAGATAGGTAAATCCAGAATCAACGATGACAATTGTGATAATCTCGCAGTCGGAAAGTAAAGAAACTTCATTTTGAGGCTCTAAAATGTAATTCTATATTCAAAGATGACAATTTGGTACTATAAAAAGTCAGTTGGCTATATTTAAAACTTACAGATAATTGATCAAACTTGTTTAGGTACATGTCCAGGTCCGGACATGTACCTAAACCTGTGTACCTGTACCTGTACCTGTACCTAAAAAATTATCTAGGTCCACGGCTCTAGTCACGGGATTCAAACCCTGGATCTCGGTTTCCCTTTAAACCATAACAACGATGCCACATACAGTACGGTAGTCTTTTTGATCTTTCAAGTTTTGATAATCCAATTTTGTTTTAGAAATGGGCGAGAGAAGCAGCGAGATTCCTGTGGACGAACTACCAACTGGACATTATGGGAACAAGATGAGCAGCGAGATTCCTGTGGACGAACTTCCAACTGTACAACCTGTCGACGAGACAAGCAGCTACGAGATATTAGACACGGTAAGGCAGCAGAACGAGGAAGAAAGTATTCCATGTGGGGAGAAGAGCGAAGAAAAATCTGACCATCCTCCCGCCACACAGGGTGGAACAGAGCAGATGGCCGGGTCTGCGGAGAAAGGTAGTGTAGAGAAAAACTTTACGTTCACAGAGCTTGACTACAGAACAGCTTCAAAGAGCGACCTATTCAGACACGCTATAATCCATACAGGGGACAAACCCTATAAGTGTGACCAGTGTGACTATTCTGCAACAAGGAAAGACTATTTAAAAAGTCACTTGGTCAAACACACTGGAGAAAAACCCTACATGTGTGGAGAGTGCGGACAAAGAACAGCTCACAGGTCTGCATTAACCAAACACATGAGAATACATACAGGTGAGAAACCCTATAAGTGTGACCAGTGCAACTTTTCTGCAGCAAGGAAAGACTCTTTTGACAACCATATAGCCAAACACGCTGGAGAAAAACCCTACATGTGTGGAGAGTGTGGTTACAGAGCAGCTCACATGTCTGACTTAACCAAACACATGAGAATACATACAGATGAGAAACCCTACAAATGTGACATGTGCGACTATTCTTCTGTACGAAAACGTGATTTGAAAAGACACATGTCTAAACACTCCAGAGAAACAGAAAAGACAGACAGGCTTGCGCTGAAAAGTTCTTTGAAGAATCGTTTCATCTGTATAGAGTGTGACTACAGAACAGCTTCAAAGAGTGATCTAGTCAGACACACCAAAGCCCATACAGGAGAAAAACCCTATAAGTGTGACCAGTGCGACTATTCTGCAGCAAGGAAAGACTACTTCGACCGCCACATAGCCAAACACACTGGAGAAAAACCCTACACATGCGGAGATTGCGAATATAAAGCAGCTTGCAAGTCTGACTTGACCACACACATGAAAATACATACAGGTGAGAAACCCTACAAATGTGACATATGCGACTATTCGTCTGTACGAAAATATGACTTGGAAAGACATCTTTCTATACACAGCAGAGAAACAGACCAAACGTACAGGCGTGTCGTGAAGCATACTAGGGACAAACGCTTCGCATGTGAAAAGTGTGACTACATGGCAGCTAAAAAGAGTGACCTATTCAGACACAACAGAACACACACAGGTGAGAAACCCCATAAGTGTGACCAGTGCGACTATTCTGCTACAAGGAAAAACTATTTGGATCGACACATGACTAAGCACACTGGTGAAAAACGATTCGTATGTGGCGAGTGCGGGTTCAGGACGGCTGACAACTATAATCTAAACGTACATATGAGAAAGCATACAGGTGAGAAACCGTATAAATGTGACCAGCTGCAGTGTGACTATTCTGCTGCACAGAAAGTTACTTTGGACCAACATATTGCAGTAAAACACACAGGTGAGAAGCCTTACAAGTGTGACCAGTGTGATTATTCTGCCGCACAGAAATGTGATCTAAAAAAGCATATGCCTAAACACACCGGAGACAAACCCTACCTTTGCGATGAGTGCGGATTTAGGACTGCTAACAAGTCTACTCTAGTAAAACACTTGAGAAACCATTCAGGTGAGAAACCCTATAAGTGTGACCAGTGTGATTATTCAGCCGCTAGGAAAAGTTACTTGGACCAACACAAGCTACGACACACCGGTGAGAAACCTCACTTGTGTTGGATATGCGGCCTCAGGACATCTGACAGATCTGGTCTTAATGCCCATATAAGAAGGCATGCAGGTTCGGAAGCGGAGAAACCTTATAAAAAGTATAACTGTGACCAGTGCAACTACTCTACTGCACAGAAAGACAAGTTACCGCGCCATAAGCTCACACACACTGGCGAGAAACCCCACATGTGTGGGGAGTGTGGGTTTAGAACGGCTCATAGGGCTACGCTGATCATTCATAAGAGAATACATACAGGCGAGAAACCCTACAAATGTGACCAATGTGGATATTCTACCCGAGCAAAAAATAACCTTAACAAACACATGGTCCGACATACGTCTTAGGAGAAGAATACGATTAACAGGAAAGAGGATGAACAGAGAGTGAAGAACATTATAGTTTGTGTCTACTCTTGTCTAGAGGCTGACTCTAAGTTGTTGTAACGTACTGGGTTCGACTTCTTTCTCTGAGACATCGTGCGACAAAGGACTCCACCTTTTTATAATCCATCTCATAGATACATTTAGATGTATTTGAAGAGAAGAGAACTCTAGCTGTGTAGAAATAGGTGAATATGATGTTAAGACGTTAGAACCAGTAGTTTAAACGATATGTTGAGATCACATACCATTTACTGTTACTCCATTTGTATTTACGTACATGTATGTATAGGCATAAAGAAAGTCTCTGTACTTTTATGTCAATAAAGAATACACGTTATGGACTATAATGACTCTTACCTAAGTATTGATTTTGAACAAATTGTTTACATACCCTGTCCATTTTGATAGCCAAATATTTAATGTTCTGCAATGCTATCTTGTGTATAAGCCAGCTCACTTCAGGCTTTTAGTGGCATTATAAATAAAGTTCGAAGACTTCATATACATGACATCATTGTCTGTATGCTTGCTTAGTTTTAGTTACATCATATCAAAACCTTGTTTATGTTCATACTATAGACTATTGTCATTATTACCATAAAATTAGCTGCTTGCTCGATGTAAGTTTCGAAGCCGTGTGAAAAACAAATTCATACTACAGTATTTACCAATGTCATCTATATGAACTATAAAGTATACAATATAAAAGTATATATATCTGATTCAATCGATCAGGGTTTTTATTTATTGAAAACTACATGAAAAAGATACAAATAAAGGTACGAGGACTAATTGACGGCATACTCACGTTGTACTCAACTTATTTTAGCGCCGTCACTTATACAAATACAGTATTGAAAATATAACACATTGCCCAGTACTATAAGAATATACATGGATGATAATACAACAGTGAGCGTACTATCGGTAGAAGGATTTAACAGAGAATCGATCATTTAATCAAACGTCGCATTTTTGCGTTGCCATGTGATTTGGGGTAACGTTACATACATGAACTACCGGTATTCACTCAAAGTACGGTTGCTCAATCAAAGTTGATTAATGGCAATGTGAATTTCCTTTTGAGGTGAAAACAATGAAAATGGGTCCTAGATGAAACAAAATTAAGTTTACAATTACAATCGTCCTTGTTATGCGTTACACTGGGTAGCCCTGTTGGTATGTTTTTGTTTTGGTACATAATGGGGTAATCAGGTAAAAAGTGCCAACTTTGACCTTTAACCTCTGAAGCTAACTGGGGGTCAGTTTTTGTCACCGCCATTTTGGTTTGTCGGAACATCAGTTTTCCAGTTCATCGCTATTTTCGCAACATCTCAGTAATTTAGCAACGACGTAAACTTGCAGGTAAGGCAATGGTTAACTGATCGTTAACTCTAGGTGTGCTGAATCTTAGTTGTTGTCTAGAAAACCGTTTTGTTTTTGGAAAATTAGTGTTCGATTTGTAACAAATTATTTGGGGGAGGGGGGCCTTTTAACATTAGGTAATACCGGTAAACGGGTTTGTTTACAGTATTGAACAATATTTCTGAGCATTTATCATTATGATGGGTGTTTGGAGTTCGTATGTGTGTGTGTGTGTATTTGTGTGAGTGTGCATCACTGACAAATTTCTCGATAAATAATGCACCATAATCAGAAGTGTGAATATGGGTGTAACGTTACTAGAACTAATTACTTATTTGCACTTTTGTTTATTTTACTTCTTTTTGCTACTCAGAAATGGAAGAACCCAGCTGTAGTGCAGGGCATCCTGGGAATGATACCGGGGAAGATCAGGAAGTAGACACAGAAAGGCAGCAGGACGAGGGACAGGAAATTCTGTGGGAGGAAACGCACGGTACGACTTCCAACCAGTCTGGGGAGAGAGGAGCCACACCACAGGCACATGTACCTGTAGATAAGGGTTCTTTACACAAGACGATGGAGAAGTCGTACAGTTGCGAGGAGTGTGACTTTTCTTCACAATCTAAAACAAGTTTAAAGAAACACAAGGCTAGACACACAAAACCCTTCAAATGTGGAGAGTGCGGGTACAGGACGGTAAGTATGGCTACCCTGTCCTACCATATGAAAAGACATACAGGTGAGAAACCCTACAAATGTGACCAGTGCGACTTTTCTTCTGCGTGGAAAGAGAGTTTAGTCCTACACATGACACGACACACTGGCGAGAAACCCTTCATGTGTGGAGAGTGCGAATTCAGTACGGCTGCTAAACATGAGCTAGTCAGACATGTGAGAAAACATACCGGTGAGAAACCTCACAAATGTGACCAGTGCGACTATGCCTCTGCAAGAAAGTATAGTCTAAGGAAACACATGTTGAAACATGGTGGTGAGAAACCCTTTCTGTGTGAAGAGTGCGGGTTCAAGACAATTTATAGTTCTAATCTATCGATGCATATGAAAAGACATACAGATGGGAAATCCTATGAATGCGACCAGTGCGACTTTTCTTCTTCGTGGAAGGAGAGTTTAGCCCGGCACATGTTAGTACACGCTGGAAACAAATCCTACAAGTGTGGAGAGTGCGAGTACAAGACGGCTGTGAAAAATAACCTTACCAAGCATTTGAGAACCCACACAGGTGAGAAACCTCACAAATGTGATCAGTGCGAGCACAGGACAGCTACTAAAGCTAACCTTGCCATGCATATGAGAAAACATACAGGTGAGAAACCCTATAAATGTGATCAGTGCGACTATTCCTCTGCTCGGAAGGGTGATCTAAAGAAACACATGTTTAGACATCATGGTGAGAAGCACTACGATTGTGATCAGTGCGACTATTCGACTGCATGGAAAGCGAGTTTAGTCGTACACATGTCTCAACATACTAGTGAGAAACCATGTAACTACATGTGTGAGAAATGTGGATACATGACTGCCTGCAGGTCAGATCTATTAAGCCATATGAAGAAACATGCAGCACGCGTGAAAGGCGAAAAGCGCACAGGTGACAAACGTTTCATGTGCGAGGTGTGCGGATACAGGACAGTTAAGAAATCTGACTTCACTGTACACCAAAGAAAACACACCGGTGAGAAACCCTACAAATGTGGCCAGTGCGACTATTCTGCTGCACGGAAAAGTCATGTAGACCAGCACATGACGACGCACACAGGGGAGAAACCCTACTTGTGTGAGGAGTGCGGTTACGGGACAGTTAGCAAGTCTCACTTAACTGTACACCTAAGAAAACACACCGGGGAGAAGCCCTACAAATGTGACATATGCAACTATTCTTCTGCACGGAAACGAAGTTTA
Organism: Branchiostoma floridae; assembly: GCF_000003815.2. Classification (NCBI taxonomy): domain Eukaryota; kingdom Metazoa; phylum Chordata; class Leptocardii; order Amphioxiformes; family Branchiostomatidae; genus Branchiostoma; species Branchiostoma floridae. The sequence goes on along the minus strand of NC_049986.1, from coordinate 23,281,807 downwards.
GCTGCTCACATGGCAACGCACACAGGCTAGAAACCCTTTTTGTATTTGCGGAGTGTGGTTATGGAACAATGAACAAGTCTCACTTAACTGCACATTTAAGGAAACATACCGGTGAGAAACCTTAGAAATGTGGCCTATGCTACTATTCTGCTGCACAGAAAGAGTATGTGACCCAACAGGTAACAAGGCATTTAAGTTGTCTCATTTAACTGTACACCAAAGAAAACATACCAGCGAGTAACCCCATACATGTGACTATTCAGCTGCATACGCCAACAGTCTAAAACTGTAAAAGAAAATAGAAAGACAAGGTTAGTTAATTCCTGGGGGGATTGTGGGTACAGAACTGCCGTCAGATCTACCCTAACCTTACGAGACAGCAACCAGTCGCCTGTAACCTATGTCACCCCCCCGTCTCTGTTCAACTGGACTGTTCGATGTACATGGCCTTATCCACTCACAAGTCCCATCTATTGTATATAGTGTTGGTTAGGCCATGAATTTACTATATGGATGACATCCGCGCGCGTTTTTTTGGCACTGCAGAACGGTTGTTAGGTCTTTCTTAATCGCACATATAAGAAAACTCTCTGAGCTAGTGTGATGTGCAAAACTTTTCAAGTTGGATTGGTTTGGTTATTTCTCTGTTGTATGTAGACTACACATCACATATAACACTGCGCCATTAACGTATGCGTTATTAAGCTTTATTACATCATTTATAACATTGATAGGTTACGTTTATATCATAGATTATCAGAAGTGCATTATGACGACATGATATTGAAAAATAAAACAAAGTTGTTTGAAATGTTCGTGATATCAATGAATGCTTTTTATATGCACAATATAAGGATATTATGCAATGTAAATGTGAATTTATTTGGATATACAAATCAGTAGATCAACGGACACCTTTATTGGCACAACAAGTACAGTTACTTTTGCAAGGTCAACAATTAATTGTAGAAAATATATCCATTCTTTAATCAACGAATTCTTTAATCAACGAATCATACACGTGACTTCCGAATATTCATGTATCACTACGGATAGTAAGGTTTCTTAATCAGTATGTAAGGCAATTTTCGCACGAATTTCCTCCAAAGGTGTAACAAAACAAAAACAAGAAGAAAAGGTGCCAATTAGTGAAAATAATGTATATACAATGAAAAGCATTCTTTTAGCGGAGTAATAAGTTATACTGGTTTAATCTTGTATGACTTTCGTACATGCTAACAAATTACATGTAATTGTCATTACAAGTTAGTGCTGCATAGGTAATACCGGCGGTGGGTAATCAGGTACTAGCATACAATAAGAACTTTAACCTTCGACCTCACAAGACCAGCGGGGTCAGTTTCTCCTCCGCCATTTTGGTTTGGCAGAGCATCTTTCTTTGTAGTCCATCGCTATTTTTTACGACAAAACAACATCTCTGCAAGTTAGCAGAACCATAAACCGACAGGTAAGCTATTTATCAACAGTGTTCTTACTTCAGATTTGCTAATTCTTGAGTAGTAAGAGAACAAAGATTTGTTTACTGGAAGAAATTATTGCTAGTGTTCGGCATGTAAGGGGGAGGGGGGCTTTTCGACTTGTCTATTATGAGATATCCTTATATGGTTAGGAAAAAGTCTTGGTATATTCAAAGAGGTTTGATAAAACCTCCTTCAGTCCTTGGTATATTGTAAGGCACGGTAAGTTATCTGTCATTCTATGTCTGTGTGTGTATATGTTTTGCAGCTTTGTGTATACATGTGAGTGAGTGAGATAGATCATAGAGAATATGTTTGTGCGTGCGTACATGTGAACTCTGTGAGAGAGAGAGACCGCGTGCGTGTATGTGTAGCTTTCTATGCCTCACAGTGTGCTTTTTTGTGTGTGTGTGTGCATGTATGTGCAGCTCTTTGTATGTATGTATGTGTGTGTGTGCATGTATGTATAAGGGCAGCAGGCTAGTATTGTGTTTTTTATTTGGGTCTCCATAAGTGTTGTACACTACTCTTCCTGTGGTCTGCTTACAATGCAAGTCATAGCATTACATATTACTTAAATATTGACTTTATCATCATCAGTCACTGGGTTATGCATCTATAGTCTGGAAAGTCCTATAGCTGCATTCAGTCTTTCTTCATCCTCTTCCATTGTTCCTTGCATCCTGCAAGCTTCCTTAGCTCCTGGCGTTTCTTTGCTGTTGTGGGAAAAGCTCGACCTCTGTGCTTTAGGTCTGCTTTCAGCAGGCTGAGCAGGTTGACACAATGTCTTCCCTTGCGTGCCTTGAATCTGTTGGAACCTAGGATGGCGAATTCAAGGGCTTTTCGTGCAGGTGTGTCTTGTGGCATCCTGAGGATATGTCCAAACATAGACCACCTTGATTTTTAGGCTTTTTCTGAGAGGTATGGTGTTACAGATACGGTGCAGGGTTTTGTTGGATATTGACTTTAATTACTGATTTATTCATTGAATTGATGATTAAAATATTACAATCAGGTGTTTTATTTTTTATCACAGCATGTTGCTTTCACTGTTATCTTATTTCCTAGAGCCATACATGATGGTAGCCCAAGGATTGCCTTGGTTGTAGCTTCAAGCTGTTTTCACCCCGCTCCAGTTCGCCCACCTTTGTCTTTAACCAGCTTTTTAACTAACCTAATTTTCTATTCACATTGTTTTCAACAGGGCAGTTACTGTTGAATGCGAAAACCTTGGTCAATGCCATAATGCCTGATTATACACTGTGATAGTTACGTAACACGGACGTAAGTATGGTTGAAATCATTAGAACTGTCGCTTTCGTATTTTACTTGCAGATATGGAAGAACCAAGCTGTGGCGCAGGGCATCCTGGGAACGATGAAGAAATGGAAGGACCAAACCATGGTGCAGGGCATCCTGGGAACGATGGAGAAAACACGGAAAGGCAGCAGAGCGAGGGACAGGAAATTCTGTGGGAGGAAACGCACGGTACGACTTCCAACCAGTCTGAGGAGAGAGGAGCCACACCGCAGGCACATGTAGATGAGGGTTCTTTACACAAGACGACGGAGAAGTCGTACAGTAGTGACGAATGCGACTTTTCTTCACAATCCAGAACAAGTTTAAAGAAACGCAAGGCTAAACGCACAAAACCCTACATGTGCGGGGAGTGTGGGCACAGGACGGTCAGTATGTCTGACCTGTCACAGCATATGAAGAAACATACAGGTGAGAAGCCCTACAAATGTGACCAATGCGACTATTCTTCTGCGTGGAAAAAGAGTTTAGTCCTACACATGTCACACCACACTGGTAAGAAACCCTACAAGTGTGGAGAGTGCGAGTACAGGACTGCTGCTAAACACGACCTAGTCAGACATATGAGAAAACATACAGGTAAGAGACCTCACAAATGTGACCAGTGTGACTATTCCTCCGCATGTAAGAACAATCTAAGGAAACACATGTTTAAACATGGAGAGACACCCTTTCTTTGTGGAGAGTGCGGGTACATGGCGGGTGATAGGTCTGACCTATCTAAGCATATGAAGAAACATACAGGTGAGAAGCCCTACAAATGCGACCAGTGCGACTATTCTTCTGCGTGGAAAAAGAGTTTAGTCCTACATATGTCACACCACACTGGCAAGAAACCCTACAAATGTGGTAAGTGCGGGTACAGGACTGCTGCTAAATATGAACTAAGCAGACATATGAGAAAACACACTGGTGAGAAACCTCACAAATGTGACCAGTGCGACTATTCCTCTGAACGGAAGGATCATCTAAGGGCACACATGTTGAAACATGGTGGTGAGAATCTCTGCATATGCGAAGAGTGCGGGTACAGGACAACTGATAGGTCTCACCTAGCCATGCATATGAAAAGACATGCGGCTGAGAAGCCGTATAAATGCGACCAGTGCGACTTTTCTTCTGCGTGGAAAAAGAGTTTAATCCTACACATGTCACACCACTCCGGTGATAAACCCTACAAGTGTGGAGAGTGCGGGTTCACAACTGCTGCTAAATATGAACTAACCAGACATATGACAAAACATACAGGTGAGAAACCTCACAAATGTGACCAGTGTGACTATTCCTCAGCAAAGAAAAGTAATCTAAGGACACACATGTTGAAACATGGTGGTGAGAAACAAGCGTACAAGGCATTTGATAGGTCTGATCTATCGATGCATATGAAAAGACATGCAACCGGGACATCCTATAAATGTGACCAGTGCGACTTTTCTTCTGCGTGGAAAAAGAGTTTAGTCCTACACATGGTGCGACACACTGGCGAGAAACCCTACAAGTGTGGAGAGTGCGAGTTCAGAACTGCTACTAAATATGAACTAACCAGACATATGACAAAACATACAGGTGAGAAACCTCACAAATGTGACCAGTGTGACTATTCCTCTGCAAAGAAAAGTAATCTAAGGACACACATGTTAAAACATGGTGGTGAGAAAACCTTTCTGTGTGGAGATAGCGGGTACACGGCAGTAGATAGGTCTGATCTATCGATGCATATGAAAACACATACAGCTGGGAAATCCTATAAATGTGACCAGTGCGACTTTTCTTCTGCGTGGAAAAAGAGTTTAGTCCTACACATGTCACACCACACCGGCGAGAAACCCTACAAGTGTGGAGAGTGCGAGTTCCGAACTGCTGCTAAATTTGAACTAACAAGACATTTGAGAAAACACACAGGTGAGAAACCCTATAAATGTGACCTGTGCGACTATTCTGCATCGTGGAAAAAAAATTTAGACCAACACATGGCTAAACACACTGGCGAGAAACCCTACACGTGTGGAGAGTGCGAGTTCAGGACAGCTACTAAAGGTAACCTTACCAAGCATTTGAGAAATCATGCAGGTGAGAAACCCTATAAATGTGACCAGTGCGACTATGTTGCTGCGTGGAAAAAGAATTTAGACCAACACATGACTAAACACACTGGCGAGAAACCCTACAAGTGCGGACAGTGCGAGTTCAGGGCGGCTGCAAAATCTAACCTAGTCAGACATATGAGAAAACACACCGGTGAGAAACCCTACATGTGTGAGAAATGTGGATTCATGGCTGCTAAAATGTCTGACCTCTCAAGCCACATGAGGACGCATACAGGCGAAAAGCCCTACAAGTGTGACCAGTGCGATTATTCTGCAGCACGGAAAGCACATTTAGACGAGCACATGGTAAAGCATACGGGTAACAAACCCTACTTGTGTGAGCAGTGCGGGTACAGGACAGCTTACAATGCTGACCTAATTGTACACCTAAAAAGACATACCGGTGACAAACCCTACAAATGTGACCTATGCGATTATTCTACTGTAGGGAAAAAACAGTTAAACCAACACATGACGAAGCACACTGGCGACAAGCCGTATATGTGTGAGGAGTGTGGATATAGAACAGCTAAGAAATATAGCTTAACTGTACATCAAAGAAAGCATACCGGCAAGAAACCCTTCAAATGTGACCAGTGCGACTTTTCTGCTACACGGAAACGAAGTTTAGCTGTTCACATGGCGACGCACACAAACGAAACCCTTTATGAGTGAGGAGTGCGGTTACGGGACAGTTAGCAAGTCTTATTTATTTATTTATTTCATCTTGAGACAGATGGGTCACCCCTACAACAGTGCATACAGTAGTTGATTTCCAAGGGGGCCCATCAAACATACATGTAAATAATAAATACAGGACAAAAACGTGATAACAATCAGTCAAACTTTGAACACCAGGGACAACATACAGTACAGAAAACATAAAACCGGTGCGTCAAAACATAATCAGTGTCCATACTCATGTCGAAAACGTTCCAAGGTCAAAATCAATATGTCAAGAGATGGGGTGGAGGTCAGAGGTCAAATCATATATCAAATCATGTGTAAAACGAAAATTAATGAAACTGAAATTTACAAAGCATGGATACTAAATCATATGTAGAGATTGAACAAACAAAAAAAATTTAAAGAACAGTAAGGCACATCAGAGACAAAGGTGCTTTTCCATACTAAGTTTCAATATTACTTGAGGTCAGATAAACATGTTCTTCAGAGCTGTTTTAAAGCCTTTTAGTGTTGTGATGTTTCTTATGTTATCTGCTAGTTTGTTGTACTGGCTAGTGCCAGTGTATGCAAATGTTTTTTGTCCACATGTGGTGGTGTAGCTTGGTGGGTGTAGTTTAGTGGTCTGCCTAGTGTTGTAAGTATGGATACGAGAGTTGTGCTGAAATGTGGCGGATAGGTATGTTGGTGCCAAGCCTGTCAGACATTTGAAAACCATAATGCACGTGTGCTCAAATCTCCTATCAGCCAGGTATTTCCAGTTGAGAGTTTGGTGGAGGTTCACAGTGCTGATGTCCCGTTGCCTACGTTGTAGCACCACCCTTGCCGCTCTGTTTTGTAGTATTTGTAGTTGCCGTTGTTTGGTGGCCCCACAGGTTCCCCAGACAGTGTCACAATAGTCGAAAATAGGCAATATCATAGTCTTGTACAACATGTCAGCAATACTGAAAGTCAGGCAGTGTCTGAGGCGTCTAAGTAGTCCAATCCTCTGTGACACCTTACTACAAACTTTGTCTATATGTTCATTAAAGGACAGGTGGGAGTCAAGGTACAGACCAAGATATTTGAACGTATGAACTCTTTCTATGATTTCTTGGTCAATTTTGACTGTCAAGGACTGTGCTTGCTTTAGCCTGTTAGCAGTGCCAAATAACATCCATTTAGTCTTGGTTACATTTAATGTTAAACGATTTGTTTGGAACCAAGTGGCCAAACCAGAGAGTTCATAGTTCAGAATTGACTCAATATGTTTTACATTGTTGCTGGGATAGAATATTGCTGTGTCATCAGCATACAAACATATTTTACATGTGGTAACTACATCAGGTATATCATTAATAAATAAATTGAAGAGCAACGGGCCCAGTATGGAACCCTGGGGCACTCCCACTGTAACAGGTAAGTATTCTGACCTACAACCATTCAGAGAGACAATTTGTTGTCTCCCCGATAGGTAGTTACTGAACCAAAGATGCTCCACACCCTGAATCCCGATCCATGACAGTTTGGTTAATAATAGTCCATGATGTACAGTGTCAAATGCTTTCTTAAGATCCAAAAATACCGTCCCCACTAGGTTACCCCTGTCCATGTTATGAAGCACGTAGTCCTTGGCATCCAGTAGTGTTGTTGTTGTAGAGTGGCCTGTCCTAAAACCAGACTGTTGGGTGGAGAGGATATTGTGTTGATGCAGGTATTCAACGAACTGTGTGTGCACCTCTCTTTCAAAGGCCTTCATGATGATAGGTAGAACAGATATGGGTCTGTAATTGTTTGGGTCTTCTGTATCCCCTCCTTTGTGTAATGGAGTGACCCTTGCCATCTTCCAGTCTGTAGGAATGTGGCCAGAGGAAAGGGACAAATTGAAAATGTGTGTAAGTGGTTTACATATACTAGGTGCGGCTATCTTCAGGAGCCTTGCATGTATCTTGTCCAGACCAGTCGCTTTATTACTGTGCAGTCCCCTTAGTTTTTTATACACTCCCACTTCACTTCACTTAACGCATACAGGCTAGAAACCCTTTTTGTATTTGCGGAGTGTGGTTATGGAACAATGAACAAGTCTCACTTAACTGCACATTTAAGGAAACATACCGGTGAGAAACCTTAGAAATGTGACATATGCGACTATTCTGCTGCATGGAAACGAAGTTTAGCTGCTCACATGGCTAGAAACCCTTTGTGTACTTGTGGAGTGCGGTTATGGAACAATGGACAAGTCTCACTTAACTGCACATTTCAGGAAACATACCTGTGAGAAACCTTAGAAATGTGACATGTGCGACTATTAAGCTACACGGCAAGAGTATCTAGACCAGCACACATGTAAAAGCTCCTTGATGTAACAGACCCTTGTGTGCGGGAAGTGCGGTTACGGGCAGCTAAGAAGCCACACTTAACTGTACACCAAAGAAAACATACCTGTGAGAAACCTTAGAAGAAATGTGACATATGCGACTATTCTGCAGCACAGGAAGCGCATGTAGACCAGTACATGGCACAACACACTGGTAACAAACCCTACGCGTGCTGGGAGTGCGGATACAGCGCAGTTAAGAAGTCACACTTAAGACTGTGCCGTCACTGTTTACTTTATTAAGTTTTGTTACATCATTTAAAGACGTTGTTAGGTTATGCCTATATCTTAGATCATTATTAGTACATTATGGTGATGTACATGGTATGGAAAAATTAGAAAAAAAATGTTGACCCGACGTAAGTTGCAAGCTGTTTGAAATACCTGTTCGTGTTGTTTATGTATGCCATCTACGAGTATGCACAATATAAGGATGGTATACAATGTAAAGGTGTATTTATTTGGTTCTAGACATCAGTTCATCAATTCTTTACGCAACGAATCAAACACATTTTCCCTCTGATTTGATTTCCCATTTTTCATGTATGTCTATCGAAAGTAAGGTTTTCTAATCAGTGTGTAAGCCAGTATTCGAAAGAATTTTCTCCAGTGCGAAAAAGAACGGAAACCAAGAACAAAATGTCCCGAATTAGAGGAAAATCATGTACAATAAAAAAAGTGTCATTGCAGTGGATTTATAAGTTATACTGGATATCCCTTGTTGTATGTTTTCGTACAGGCCAACAGATTAATTGCCATTACAAGTTAGTGCGGTATGGGGGTAAAATACGGTAATCAGGTATACAGTTTTAACTCTGACCTTTAACCTGGCAAGTTCAAAGGGGTCAGCGTCACCTCCGCCATTTTGGTTTGTCGGAGCATTTTTTTCTTTGCATGTCATCGCAGTTTTCACGACAAGTCAACATCTGTGCAACTTTGCAGGACCATATGTCGGCAGGTAAGGCATTTGTGAACTGTCTTTCACTCTAGTTTTGCCAATTATTGAGTAGTCTAGAAACAGAGGTTTGTTTATAATATTTGTTTGGCTTGCAAGGTGTGTGTGTCGGGGGGGGGGGGGGGTCAAAGCTAAGTATTAGATACTGATCATTAGTATTTTTCCTTATGGTCAGGAGAATAGTCTTGGTATATTGTAAGGCATAGCGTATGTATGTTTGTGCGTGCGTGCATATGTTTGTATTTGTGTGCGCGTATCAGGCAGCTCTGTGTATATCATATGTGTGTGTAAGTGTGAATATGTGTGTGTGTTCAACTCTGCGTATGTGTATGAGACACAGAGACCGTGGGCGTGTATGTATGTGTTGCTCTGTATAGATCATAGTGTGTGTGTGTGTGTATCTTTGTGTAAGTATGCGTGTATGTATAAACTTTGGCGGTAATTGTGTGTCCGTGTAACTCTGCGTGTGTGTGTACGCCTTTGTGCAACTCTGTGTATATGTGTGTGCGCGTGTGTGTAGCTCTGTGTGTTTGTGCATGTATGTGCAGCTCTCAGAGTCTGTATGCATGAGTGGGTGTATCATAGATTGTATGTATAGCGCTATGCATTGTGTGTTTGTGAGGGTAGCATGGTGGTATTGTCTTCTTTTTGGCGACGCCTAAGAGGCGAGCCAAATGGTATATTTGTTCACTGCAAAAATTCTAGGAGTTGCACAGGCATGTTTCCACAGGAATGCTGGTCCATGGAAATGTTTGTAATGCCAGTCACGGCAAGGAATTCCAACCTGGTAGAAAGTGGGTAATTGAGACTCCCTTGGGGGCTGGAGTTTTGTGGCCTAGAAAATTGTGACATTGGGCCACAGATTGATGGAATCCCATGGAGGGGACAGTGCATGTAAGACAGTACTACTGGCATTCCAACCATATTGGGTAGAGTCACTAGATTTCCTGTCAGAGGAGATGAGGGATAGGCGCTTGAATTGGAGGCAGAGAAGCCGTCTTGAATAGGGCTGTGGTGATTCAAGCTGGTGAGATGTGGCTAAGCACAAAGTGCAGATAAATGGTAAGAGTACATAACACTTGTACTATCATATACTAGTGGCAAATAGTAGCTTTATCTGCAACAGTGTCATCTTAAGACTATAATACAGTCTCAAGTTGAACCAGAATCCGTTTGTAGTACATGTAAGTCCGATCTTTATTTGGGTCTCTATAGGTGTTTAACACTACACTTCCTGGAAAATACAAATCGTAGAATTGGATATCATTTAGATATTGATTAGTGATTGATTCATTGATTGGATGATTGAAAGTTTACAATCAAATGTTTTTCTTTTTCTCGCAACATACTGTAAATGCAGAAATGTTCGCAATGGATTAATGTTCGCGGTTTTCGTGGTGACCTCTTCACCGCGAACTTAAATCCACCGCGAGCATTTCTCTGCTATGGTATTAAGCTGCAGTCAATAGTGTTACCGCGAAATTAAATCCACCGCGAAAAGTCCCTTTTCCCGCTACCACGAAATTAAATCCCCGCGAACTTAAATGCATTTACAGTAATGTTTTCACTGTTATCTTTAATTTCCTAGAGCCATACATGATGGTAGCCCGAGGATTGCCTTGGTTGTAGCTTCAAGCTGTTTTCACCCCGCTCCAGTTCGCCCACCTTTGTCTTTAAGAAAACCTAAGGTCAATGCCATAATGCCTGATCATACACTGTGATAGTTACGTAACACGGACGTAAGTATGGTTGAAATCATTAGAACTGTCGCTTTCGTATTTTACTTTCAGAGATGGAAGAACCAAGCTGTGGTGCAGAGCATCCTGGGAACGATGAAGAAATGGAAGGACCAAACCATGGTGCAGGGCATCCTGGGAACGATGGAGAAAACACGGAAAGGCAGCAGAGCGAGGGACAGGAAATTCTGTGGGAGGAAACGCACGTTACGACTTCCAACCAGTCTGAGGAGAGAGGAGCCACACCACAGGCACATGTAGATGAGGGTTCTTTACACAAGACGACGGAGAAGTCGTACAGTAGTGACGAATGCGACTTTTCTTCACAATCCAGAACAAGTTTAAAGAAACGCAAGGCTAAACGCACAAAACCCTACATGTGCGGGGAGTGTGGGCACAGGACGGTCAGTATGTCTGACCTGTCACAGCATATGAAGAAACATACAGGTGAGAAGCCCTACAAATGTGACCAATGCGACTATTCTTCTGCGTGGAAAAAGAGTTTAGTCCTACACATGTCACATCACACTGGTAAGAAACCCTACAAGTGTGGAGAGTGCGAGTACAGGACTGCTGCTAAACACGACCTAGTCAGACATATGAGAAAACATACCGGTAAGAGACCTCACAAATGTGACCAGTGTGACTATTCCTCCGCATGTAAGAACAATCTAAGGAAACACATGTTTAAACATGGAGAGACACCCTTTCTTTGTGGAGAGTGCGGGTACATGGCGGGTGATAGGTCTGACCTATCTAAGCATATGAAGAAACATACAGGTGAGAAGCCCTACAAATGCGACCAGTGCGACTATTTTTCTGCGTGGAAAAAGAGTTTAGTCCTACATATGTCACACCACACTGGCAAGAAACCCTACAAGTGTGGTAAGTGCGGGTACAGGACTGCTGCTAAATATGAACTAAGCAGACATATGAGAAAACATACTGTAAGTGAGAAACCTCACAAATGTGACCAGTGCGACTATTCCTCTGAACGGAAGGATCATCTAAGGGCACACATGTTGAAACATGGTGGTGAGAATCTCTGCATATGTGAAGAGTGCGGGTACAGGACAACTGATAGGTCTCACCTAGCCATGCATATGAAAAGACATGCGGCGGAGAAACCCTATAAATGTGACCAGTGCGACTTTTCTTCTGCGTGGAAAAAGAGTTTAATCCTACACATGTCACACCACACCGGTGATAAACCCTACAAATGTGGAGAGTGCGAGTTCACAACTGCTGCTAAATATGAACTAACCAGACATATGACAAAACATACAGGTGAGAAACCTTACAAATGTGACCAGTGTGACTATTCCTCTGCAAAGAAAAGTAATCTAAGGACACACATGTTGAAACATGGTGGTGAGAAACAAGGGTACAAGGCATTTGATAGGTCTGATCAATCGATGCATATGAAAAGACATACAGCCGGGACATCCTATAAATGTGACCAGTGCGACTTTTCTTCTGCGTGGAAAAAGAGTTTAGTCCTACACATGGTGCGACACACTGGAGAGAAACCCTACAAATGTGGTGAGTGCGAGTTCAGAACTGCTACTAAATATGAACTAACCCGACATATGACAAAACATACAGGTGAGAAACCTCACAAATGTGACCAGTGTGACTATTCCTCTGCAAAGAAAAGTAATCTAAGGACACACATGTTGAAACATGGTGGTGAGAAACAAGGGCACAAGGCATTTGATAGGTCTGATCTATCGATGCGTATGAAAAGACATACAGCCGGGACATCCTATAAATGTGACCAGTGCGACTTTTCTTCTGCGTGGAAAAAGAGTTTAGTCCTACACATGTCACACCACACTGGCGAGAAACCCTACAAATGTGGAGAGTGCGAGTTCCGAACTGCTGCTAAATTTGAACTAACAAGACATCTGAGAAAACACACAGGTGAGAAACCCTATAAATGTGACCTGTGCGGCTATTCTGCATCGTGGAAAAAAAATTTAGACCAACACATGGCTAAACACACTGGCGAGAAACCCTACACGTGTGGACAGTGCGAGTTCAGGACAGCTACTAAAGGTAACCTTACCAAGCATTGAGAAATCATGCAGGTGAGAAACCCTATAAATGTGACCAGTGCGACTATTCTGCTGCGTGGAAAAAGAATTTAGACCAACACATGACTAAACACACTGGCGAGAAACCCTACAAGTGCGGACAGTGCGAGTTCAGGTCGGCTGCAAAATCTAACCTAGTCAGACATATGAGAAAACACACCGGTGAGAAACCCTACATGTGTGAGAAATGTGGATTCATGGCTGCTAAAATGTCTGACCTCTCAAGCCACATGAGGACGCATACAGGCGAAAAGCCCTACAAGTGCGACCAGTGCGACTATTCCACAGCACGGAAAGCACATTTAGACGAGCACATGGCAAAGCATACGGGTAACAAACCCTACTTGTGTGAGCAGTGCGGGTACAGGACAGCTTACAATGCTGACCTAATTGTACACCTAAAAAGACATACCGGTGACAAACCCTACAAATGTGACCTATGCGATTATTCTACTGTAGGGAAAAAACAGTTAAACCAGCACGCGACGAAGCACACTGGCGACAAGCCGTATATGTGTGAGGAGTGTGGTTACCGAACAGTTAAGAAATATAACTTAACTGTACATCTAAGAAAGCATACCGGCAAGAATTGTTAAGAAGTCACAATTAACTCTACACCAAAGAAAACACACCGGTGAGAAACTCGACAAATGTGACAAATGCGACTATTCTGCTGGATAGAAAAGCTATCTAGACCAACACATGACGACGTACACAGGCAAGAAACCCTTGAGAAGTGCGGTTACAGAACAGTTAAGAAGCCTCACTTAACTGTACATTTAAGGAAACATACCGGCGAGGAATCTTAGAAATGTGACATGTGCGACTATTCTGCTACTCGGCAAGAGTATCTAGACCAGCACACGTGTAAAAGCTCCTTGATGTAGCGGACCCTTATGTGTGCGGGAAGTGCGCTTGCTGGCAGTTAAGAAGCCACACTTAACTGTACACCAAAGAAAACATACCTGTGAGAAATCTTAGAAGAAATGTGTCCTATGCGACTGTTCTGCTGCACGGAAAATATGCGAACCAGCATATGGCACAACACACAAGGTAACAAACCATATCTGTGTGATGTGTTCGGATACAGGGCAGTAAAGAAGTCCCACTTAACTGTACACCAAAGAAAACTTACCGGTGTCAAACCCTACTACATGTAATGTGACTTTTCTGCTGCACACGGAAACAGAACTGCACAACAAGATTCTACCCTGATGATGGTGTCTGATAGAAAACGAAACGTTGGAACCGCCTATAGAACCTTACTATTAGCCTCTACCAGGCTACGTGGAATCGGTGGTCTAATTGTAGAAATTGGTCAAATAGAGTCAATAGTA
>NC_049986.1:23264875-23267661 GCF_000003815.2 Branchiostoma floridae | reverse complement strand
TTGGACTTGAGGGGAGCTATCTCGGCCGGCTGACTCCCCGAGCGTACTATTGACTCTATTTCAGTATTTGATCAATTTCTACAATTAGACCACCAAACCACGGAGCCTGGTAGAGGCTACCTTACTATATGAATAATTGCCAACCTGATGAAGTTATTTATGGTAAAACACACGAGTAAGACATGTTGTGTCGTTGCGACACTGCAGGACGTTTGTTAGGTCTGTCTTAATAAAAAAAAATACCCCGAGTGTGCCGTGAAAAACTTTTCAGGTTGGATTGGTTCGGTTATTTCTCTATTATATGTAGATTACTTATTACACTGCGTTGTCAGTGTATACTTTATTAATATTTGTTACATCATGTATAAACATTGTTGGGTTATGTCTATATCTTAGATTATAAGAAGTACACTATGGTGATGTACATGATATGGAAAAATAAAATAAAAAATGTTGACCCGACGTAAGTTACAAAGCTGTTTGAAATGTAGTGTTGTTTATGTGTGCCATCTCATTTTGAGATTCTCAAGGTTTCTTAATCAGTGTGAAAGGCAATGTTCCCAAGAATTTCCTCTATAGGTTTCATCATCATCATCGCGGGCTGCTTGCCCGGACCAAGTCCACCCTCTCCTTCCAGACGTCTCTGTCCCCCATAGCGTTCTTTAGGTCCTCGACCCGTAACCCCACATCACGGGCAAGTTGGTCTATGCAGGTTAGTCGAGGTCGACCTGTCCTTAGAGGTGTAAATGAACGAGAACAAGAAGAAAGGGTCCCAAATTAGAGAAAAAAAATCAAAAATCATGTTAATACAATAAAAAGCATCTTTGTAGTCGAGTTATAAGTTATACTGGGTAGGCCTTGTTGTATGTTTTTGTACAAGCTTACAAATTGTCATTAAGTCAGTGCTGTATGGATAATACCGGTAATCAGGTATACAATATAAACTTTGACCTTCGACCTCACTAGTCCAGAGGGGTCAGTTCACCTCCGCCATTTTGGTTTGTCGGGAGCATCTTTTCTTTGCAGTCCATCGCAACTTTTTGTAAAAAGACAACATCTCTTTAAGTTAGCAGGGCCATAAACCGGCAGGTGAGACATTTGTTAACTTTTTTTTCTTCCTCTAGGTTTGCTTATTTCTCTGTAGTCTAGAAACAGAGGTCTGTTTACTGTAAGATTAGTGTTACATGTTCAGTTTGTAAATATCATAAGGGGGAGGGGGGCGTTTCGACAAATCTAAATCGGACACAATACTGGCTATTTCGAGCTGCATGTATGTGCATCTCTACTGGCTATTTCGAGCTGCATGTATGTGCATCTCTGTGTATGTGTGTACGCGTATGTGCATCACTATATGTGTATGCACAGCTGTGTACCTGTGTGTGCGTGTATGTGCAGCTCTGTGTATATGTGTGTGCGTGTGTATGTGCCGATCTGTGTATATGTGTGCGTGTGTATGTGAAGCTCTGTGTGAATGTGTGTATATGTGCAGCTTTTTGTGTGTGTATACTATGCATGTATGGGTGTATGCACAGCTGTGTGTGTATACTATGCTTGTGTGTTTGTGCATGCACGTGTGTGTGTGTGTGTGTGCATGTGTTTGTGCGTGTGTGTGTTTGTGCATGCGCTTGTGTGTGTATGCGCGTATGTTTGTGCATGCGTGTGCGTGTTTGTGCATGTGTGTGTTTGTGCATGCGTATGTTTGTGCATGCGCGCGTGTGGGGTCTGCTTAAAACACAAGTCATAGAATTCATTTAGATATTGACATTGATTATTAATTCATTGATTGGATTAATGAAAGACTACAATAATCTGGTATTTTTTGCAACATGCTGTTCTCACTGTTATCTTATTTCCTAAAGCCATATGTGATGGTTAACTTGTAACTTTAAGCTGTTTTCAACCCCCCCCCCCTTTGCCCACTTTTGTCTTTAACCATCTTTATCCTAATTTTCTATTCAAAGTTTGATTACTGTGGAAAACCTGGGGTCAATGCCATAATGCCCCATTGTACTCTGTGATAGTTACTTAACATGGACGTAAGTACGGATGCAATTATCAACACTTTCGCTTATTTTACTTCCTGTCTTTGCTACTCAGAAATGGAAGAACCAATCTCTGGTGCAGGGCATGCTGGGAACGATGCCGGGGAAGATCTGGAAGTAGACACAGAAAGACAACAGGACGAGAGACTGGAAGCTCTGTGTGAAGAAACTCATGGTACGACTTCCAACCAGTCTGAGGAGGGAGGAGCCACACCACAAGCACATGTACAGCCCCATACAGGTCAGATGGTAGCCTGGATACCGGACTTGTTAGTAACAGTTGGCACTGGAGCAGTCATTGGGGACCAGAGTGACTCTAAAACGGCTGGCGTCCAGGCTAGGCAGGCGGATGGACATGATGCAGCACATACCGCCGGTGCATCGGCTGTAGATGAGAGTTCTTTACACAAGATGACTGAGAAGTCCTACAGTAGTGACGTGTGTGACTTTTCTTTGCTGGTTAAAGCTGAAGACACAAAACCCAACATATGTGAAATGACCACACACCCGAGTGAGACACCCTACAAATGTGACCAGTGTGACTTTGCTGTGGGACATAAAACAAGTCTAGATAGGCATAAGCTCACACATGCTGGCGAGAAACGCTACAACTGTGGGCAGTGCGAATTCAGGACGGCTTACAAATCTAGCCTAAAAATACACGTTGCAAACCACACCGGTGTGAAACCCTACAATTGTGGGCTGTGCGAGTACAAGACTTCTCACAATTCTAGCCTAAAAATA
>NC_049986.1:23216721-23261232 GCF_000003815.2 Branchiostoma floridae | reverse complement strand
CACACGACCCTCTTACACCCCGACTTCAGGGTTAAAGAGTCCAGATGTACACACAACGCACCATGGATCCTCCTCCAAACGAAGTTAACCCTAACCCAATGTACCTACAAAGTACCACGGAGCTAAATGTCAGTCCTGGACCCGCCTCCAACTCAAACAACAGTGATGGCATCCCCTACACTCAGCCATCAGCTGATACACGGCAGCAAGGTGATGAAGTCACCTTTATACCAGCTAACAACAATAGCAATCAGCGCCTTCAGTCGTTTGCAGCTTCGCAACAGCAAGATGGTGATGGGCCAGCGGCCTCAGATAGTACCAACAATGATGTAATGATCAAACTTTCTGGCAATACCCCTGATCGTGTCAGTGATGAAAGGCAACATGTTCCGAATGCGGTTAACCCGAATCCGATGTACGTGCCAAACGTTCGGCATGCTGCAGCTTGCGGTAAGATGTGTCTATGTTTCAATGTATTTAGTTACTCTACGTGCCACCTGATTTAAAGAAAGTAGAACTTGGTTCACACTTTTCGGGTACTAGTAACCAGGCTGTTTGTGAAGCTTTGTCAAATTTAGTTCTAGGCAAGGTCTAGATATCCAACTTTTGTTATAGGACTTATATATAGGAATCATATATCTTTTAAGATGATTTTCTCCTCTTAACACCATACCCAATAGATTTGCTTTCAATTCCATCGCTGCAATGTGCATTTTTTCAGAATGTTCTCGCCTGATGGTGTGCTCAGTTGTGACGGTCCTTGTGTCGTGCATCGTTGGCGGAGTCTTTCTCTGGCTATTGTTCAATATCAACTCACCAGAGGTATCCTTCTGTCTTATGCCTTGTCAAATTGTGGCTTTGTCGACAATCACTTTTATCATTTTTCTCTCATTTAAACAGTTCCGTCTGAAAAGTTTAACTTTGATGGGATGCTCTTGATATGATGGATTACCTGACACGTTTTCCGAATTGATTTGCTCAAACCCCATCGATTTTATGATATTTGATGCCATAAGCAGATTTCATTTGATCATATCTTTAGCCGTGACAAAATATTGCTTTGTTATTTGAACAGGTTTCCATATGATATCACGGCTATTACGGATGTTTGATTACAATGTTTATATTTTGCATATGACTCTACGAATCTAATCATCATTTTGTATGTTTGCTTGTCCAAAGAAGTTTTCTTGACGCAAAGAATTTGGAGACATATACATGCTACCTGTCTTGTCGTGTCAAAAAATGTCGTCGACAAAGACACACAACTATTTTGCCAGAGTTTAGATAGTGCATTGTATTGATCCCATGTCAGATAATCAAATACCTTCATCCGGAAGCGACGCTGGGTTCCACCATTACCCCTGGTACTCCTGGATGCTGCAGTTCTGTCCCCACACCGCCAGGTGTCTCCAACAGCTCACAGCGCACAGGTGAGATATAATCACTGTCACCTGTCCTTAGCACTGTCCTAGCTTAAGAGATGTTTGTGACAAATGTTTAAGGTAGAGAGTTAACAGTAAGTGTTCTAAATGTGACTATTGATTTAGCTGGTGTGTTGCGCTATATAGATACAAATAGATAACGGCTATGTAGATACAAACAGATACAGATTTTGGCGTCGTGTGTGGCGTAAGTGGTAGAGTGTTTATGGCAATATATTTGTTTCCAAAATACGGGAGCAATATACGTGACGTCTGACCTAAATTCACGTCACATGTGACCTACAATACGTGGCGTACGACCTATTACAAACACGTCACACTTAAGTGCGGCATATGTGACGTCCTTTTATTAATAACTTAGCTAACGATTGAGTAGGGCATGACTTGTCCACGTCCCACCTTGTACAACAGATCCGTGCTTAATTCACGTCCCGTGTGGCACAAGTACGTGACATCTTTTACAGATCTTACACGTCACGTCCGACAAACCAAAACACGTCACATGTTCCTGTGTTTATTTCACGTTGATTGTGACAGAAGGTACGTGACGTCTTTTACGTGCGACCTTAAAGACGTCCGTTATACTTCAAACGGTCACACAGCAATCCTTTGTCCCCCTTTCATTACATGTGACTACCGTCAAGCAGCGACGCCTTGCGGACTCCGTTCTTGCACAGAAGTCCTATTTCTAAAGACGTCCAAAACATGGGACTCCTCCATAAGACCCACGTTTTCATAAGCGACCCCTGCCGGACTCCGTTTTCGTTTAAAACAGGACATATCAATTTTTCATGTCTCTTGGCTCAACCGGATATACTGAATATACTACAAGTGCTCTACAAGTGTATATGTGCCGTTGTGGTGCTGAGTAATGTGTGTCAATGATATCAATCGCTCCATATCTAATATAAGACATTTTAACGTTTAGTTAAGGTACCTTTTTAATTCGAAATATTGACAGAGAAATGATGACATACGTTATACTTCTCCATCCAGGTGTGTGGCTGGAACGGGATCCGTCATGGGTTGTGAACTCCACCGGCACACCGTGGGTCTTCAACGGATGGACGTATGATGCCGCAAAAGCCTTGGATGGGGACACTGGGACCTACTGGAACCCCAAGGGCACGGGCAGAAACTACAACAACTGGTACATTGTACTGGACCTCACAGCGCCACATACTATCACTCGCGTTGCTGTTAACAACATTGGAGACACAACCCATGACACTGCAGCCTTCACGCTGCAAAAGTCACAAGGTGGGAGTCCATACAACTGGGAGGACGTCGTGACCATTACTGCCGTGCAGGGAGGGACGAGCCAGCGGCAGGAGTTCGGCGGGTTCCAGGGAACAGCTCAGTATTGGAGGTTCCTAATTACCGAAACTCACTCGGGCTTGCAGCCATTTCTCACAGAGCTGGACTTCTACGGAGGTAAAGGAAAAATCGTCGTGTTGAATAAGCTATAGAAATATGGATACAAGGAAGGTTCAAATCAAATGGTTGCTAAAGGGTAACATTGATTTGAATTAAGTAGTGCGACCCTTTAAAACACGTCACGTACTTTGTTTCACACGTGACGTGAAAACACGGATCTGTTAAAACACGTCCCGTACGTTCTACAAAGACACTGGTCACGTCCTAGTAAATCGTTAACTAGGTTATTGATAAAAGGACGTCACGTATCATCATCAGTCACTGGGTTCTGCATCTATGCAAAATGCTGCACGCAAGGGTGACGTTTCTGTAATACGTTGGATGTCAAGTATTTACGTCCCATGTGACGTGAATTTAGATAAAACGTATATAGCTCCCGTATTTTTGAAACAAATATATTGCCATAGAGGGTTGGGCTTGGAACCTAGATGTCCCAAGTTCGAAGCTTGCCCTCCCTCTAGCCGGGTATCAAAATGGGTACCTGATTTCGGTCAATGAGGTACATGACTACTAATACCTTTTCCTTTTGTCTGCACTCTTGAAATAAGTTACTAATTTCAGTGCAGTACCACATGGTCCTCGTCTGTAAATAAAAAATAGTAACTATTCCTGGTGGGATTTTATAATCTATTGCAGATAACTATCTTCAATGGAAGGCGACTGTAGCTCCTGCCTTTACCTCTGGTCCGACTGGCTACTATAGTTCTGTCTATAGTTCTGTCCCCACACCGCCGGCAGTGCCCAACAGCTCAGGTGAGCCTAGCATGAACTTCACATCTGGGTTAGTTGTTGTGATGGGTTAAGCTTTGATAATTTCTCTCTGTATCATTATATTGTCAAGATATTGAACTATTCAACTGAGTATTATTTCTTAAGGAGAGTTAAGATAGCTCGATTAATCCGACCTTTGAGGCTTTGCGTATGCCAGAATGCATGTCATGTCATTTGCTTTATCTGTCAAAATATATTTCAAACGGTTCATTTTTCTGTGTCATAAATACATTCAGGGTTACATGAAAAAAATCTATCAAATTCCTGGTCAATACACTGAAATTTTATGACGCTGCCCTGAAGATGTCCTTATAATAAACATACAAAATTATTTTATCGTCAAATCCCCAACTTCACACGAGTGAAGCAGATAGTGATTTAAAATGTGAATATTCTTGGTTATCCTAATATACCTTCCCACTGATCATCGCATGCGAAGATACAGCCATCATCATCATTCCTGGTACGATTCTATCATCTATTGCAGAAAGCTATCCACAGCTGAGAACGACTGTGGCTTCTAGCTTAACCTCTAGCCTAACTGGCTGCAGGAGTTCTGTCCCCACACCTCCGGCAGTGTCCAACAGCGCACAGCTTAAAGGTGAGACTTAGCTTGAAACTTTGACCGAAGTGTTGATACGAGGGGTTCAACTTGGACACATGTGGCAGGAGACTTTATAACACTCATGTCATAGTTTACAAAGCTCCTCTTGGCAACCCTGGATAAAAAGAAAATGACAGAAAATAAAAGATAAATGAAGTAAAGGTAGAGCAATTCATTCTCTAATCTCAGCTGTCACGGCAGAGGAATCCCTAAATAGATTAGTCTCTAGCTAACCAGCACATTGCAGTGGTCAGTGCCAGCGCTATAATAAAACAAGTACATACTTTGTCCTGGTAAGCTATCCTTAATGTTAGGGCTTTATTTTCTTTACTGTTCGTCGTTATTTGCCTGTCTGGGACTGTTCATGTCATCGGCATAATGTATATTACATGTATATGGTTGCATCTGATGCGATGGAAAACAGAAGTAAGTGTAGAGTAATTAATTGTTGTAAATGTATCAAACTTTTACTGGTTTTATTACCCCTTGCAGAGAATGATGACAAAAAGTTAGAGACGATCACCTTTGGTGGTTTTGGAGTAGAACCTGGAAAATTTCATCGTATCCACGGGGTGGCTGTGTCTGCTGACAATGAGATATTTGTCGCTGACGCAAGCGCCAAACGAGTCCAAGTCTTCAGCATTACTGGGACCTATCTGCGCCAGATCCCAACGGAAGTGCCGGGCACAGGTGGGGGTCGAATGAACCCTTACACTGTTGCTATGGACGTGGAGCCTCACTACCTGTGGGTAGCGGGGATAATACAATGGTTTACACATCAGAGTATAAATGTCGTACAGTACTATAAGACAGGTCGGCCCCTAAAGACGTTCGGCTTCCGCCGTAAATCTGATCATTTCCCTTCTGCCGAAATTGCGATGGACGTGCGCAACAACAAAGTTATCCTGGGAGAGGGAGATAAAATAATGATGTTCCAACCAAATGGCTCTCTCGTTCGGAGTTTTAGAGTGAACACGAACAGACTACCCTATCCAATTAGCGGAGTCACCTCGGACTGCGACGGAAACGTCGTGCTTGCAGACTGGCTCGGACGCATTATGGTCTACAATCACCTCGGAAATAAGATATTGGAATTCTCAGGAACCTGCGGGACGTATAAAGGTACGAATGCATATGCCCGAGGTATTTCCGTGGACCCCTTCGGTCGCATCATCGTGGCGAGTAATATTGACAACCGGGTAGACATGTTCACAAGCCGCGGGAAGTTCGTCCGGACTGTCGTGAACATGACGAAGCCATCGAACAGCGTTATGGGCCCGAATTTATCGGACACAACTATAGGCCCGGATGGACAACTGGTGGTGGCTAACTCAGGTGGTGGCACTGTAACTATCTTTCCAAGCCGCGTGTTGTTTCCTTGATGCCCTCCAAGGGACAAAAGTAACTTCTGACACTCATTTCTGATACTCACAGAACACATTAACATACTAGTTCTACCAGTGAGAGGAGAACTAGTACCACTTGTCTTCAGAGGTCAGACTCATTGAAAATTGGGTTTTGCCTTTGTCAATGATCAATGAAGCATCTGACTCTTTGGGGAACTTATTATGTTGTTTGATTCATATTGTGTAATTCCTGGATGTCGCTGTTAAGGGTTGATCCGCGGTCAGGGTTGACCCGCAGTCAGGGTTGACTTGCGGTCAGGGTTGACTTGCGGTTAGGGTTGATCGCCAGTCAGGGTTGACCCGCGGTCAAGGTTCACCCGCGGCCAGGGTTGACTCGCCGTCAGGGTTGATCACAGGTCAGGGTTGACTTGCGGTCAAGGTTCACCCGCGGCCAGGGTTGACTCGCCGTCAGGGTTGATCACAGGTCAGGGTTGACCCGCGGTCAGGGTTGACCCGCGGTCAGGGTTGACTCGCCGTCAGGGTTGATCACAGGTCAGGGTTGACCCGTGGCCTGGGTTGACTCGCCGTCAGGGTTGACCCGCAGTCAGGGTTGATCGCCAGTCAGGGTTGATCGCCGGTCAGGGTTGATCGCCGGTCAGGGTTGATCACAGGTCAGGGTTGTCCCGCGGTCAGGGTTGATTCACGGTCAGGGTTGACCCGCGGTCAGGGTTGACTCGCCGTCAGGGTTGATCACAGGTCAGGGTTGACCCGCGGTCAGGGTTGACTCGCGGTCAGGGTTGACCCGCGGTCAGGGTTGATCCGCGGTCAGGGTTGATCACAGGTCAGGGTTGACCCGCGGTCAGGGTTGATTCACGGTCAGGGTTGACCCGCGGTCAGGGTTGACTCGCCGTCAGGGTTGATCCGCGGTCAGGGTTGATCCGCGGTCAGGGTTGATCACAGGTCAGGGTTGATCCGCGGTCAGGGTTGATCACAGGTCAGGGTTGACCCGCGGTCAGGGTTGATCACAGGTCAGGGTTGACCCGCGGCCAGGGTTGACCCGCGGCCAGGGTTGACCCGCGGCCAGGGTTGACTCGCGGTCAGGGTTGATCCGCGGTCAGGGTTGATCACAGGTCAGGGTTGATCACAGGTCAGGGTTGACCCGCGGTCAGGGTTGATCACAGGTCAGGGTTGACCCGCGGCCAGGGTTGACCCGCGGCCAGGGTTGACTCGCGGTCAGGGTTGATCACAGGTCAGGGTTGATCCGCGGTCAGGGTTGACCCGCGGTCAGGGTTGATCCGCGGTCAGGGTTGATCACAGGTCAGGGTTGATCCGCGGTCAGGGTTGATCACAGGTCAGGGTTGACTCGCGGTCAGGGTTGAATCGCGGTCAGGGTTGACTCGCGGTCAGGGTTGATCACAGGTCAGGGCTGAATCGCGGTCAGGGTTGATCAGGATTGCAAATTTGTAGGAAATATTAATAGAATATATATGTAATCGTTACAAAATCTACTATGGAGACTTTCTGCTACTGACAAAGTTATGGATTCTATTATTAGCATATTATCGTTTTAATTATTTTATCTTTATTGTGTGCAGTTCCATAGAATGATCTAATTGTATGATAACAGCCACGACACGATTTTGTTGCCACGACAGTTTTAGTCTACTACAACTACACCAACCTGTCAATTTGAATTTATTTTTATCTTTGGGTCATGC
This sequence comes from Branchiostoma floridae, assembly GCF_000003815.2. Classification (NCBI taxonomy): domain Eukaryota; kingdom Metazoa; phylum Chordata; class Leptocardii; order Amphioxiformes; family Branchiostomatidae; genus Branchiostoma; species Branchiostoma floridae. The sequence continues at coordinate 23,253,911 of NC_049986.1, read as the reverse complement.
TGACTCGATTGTTTGGATAGCATCGATCCTGTGGGAACCCCAAAACTAAGGCTAAAGAGAAAACACAAGAAATTACCCGGACTCTTAAACCTCTGTAGTTAGTACGTTTGGACGTATTATTGATCAGAGCATGGTTTACCGTACAGAGGAATTTTCATTTTTGTTCTTTCACAACTTCTGTGACTTTGGAAATGTCTTTGGAATTCTACGACATCAACATGCGTTTGTAAATATCTTTTTGACTGCAATTTACTGGTGGCATATATGTGTCCATCTTTCAGCTGTTTGGGGGAAACGGACGAAAAGTGATTTATGGTGTTAAAGGTGTTTAGGTCATGTATATCCTTATGTCATACCTGTGACGCGAAAACGTTCGATACGGGTGTTGCGGACCGTGTGATAACTTTCCGTATCACACAGGCTCGAAGTTTGTATCACACAGGCTTCCTTCGAGTAAATCGAACCATTTCGAGCGGGCCGAGTGCGGCACGGTTGGCAATTCGAATACCTGATTCGGACGTTGGAACATTGCTGTTGTAACACTTTTTGTTCGAGGGCACCAAATTTGTTCAACTTCTGGCGCATTTCGATTCATGGTGGGTATGACATAAATAATAGTATCGGCCGACGGGCGATCCGACCCGCGGTCGGGCTGGTATCTCGGGTGATACGGAATACACCGTGTTGTATTCTCTATATATAATCTGATCAACATGGTCTTACTTTTTTTTTAAGAAAGGTAATCAAAATGATAAAGTGATCAGACAATTTAACCCTCATCCGACCGTTACATTTTAACGACGAATCTGACCGTATGGGGTCATTTTTGACCCCATTTTGTTTTGCTCATAGACATATTTTTGCTGGCTTATTTTGTCATTTCTATGTACTTACTGTTTCACTAATCTATGACAAATATTTTGACAAGTTTTGGTGTCAGTACTTATTACTCATTATCATAATTTATGCAGAAAAATGAGGAGAAACCACATTTGCTCTGAAAAACTACCATACTCAACTTACTTAAACAATGTTTTGTCTTATCAATTTCTAAACAATAATTGTGATGATGCAATAATACTGATAGCATAATAATGTTATTTAAGAAGAAAAAATACAATATTTGTGAAAAGTAACGAATTTATTACTTAATTATGCACCATATTCCGCCATCTAAACACATACATACAATAACTCTTGTCTATTTTCCCGCAAAGATCTTTCTTGTAGGTTCCTTCTGCATATTCTGTCCATATAGTGTTTTTTAATTAATTAGAAACATTTTCACTTTCATTAGCATAGGTAATTAGTGCGTATTATCATAATTTATGCAGAATGTCGAAAAACTGTGTTTTACACTAAAATACTATATTTATTTCAAAATATTCGGTGTTTACTCATCTGAGCAACTATAACTTGTTGCTGTAATAGCAAAGATGAGGAATGCCTGTTATTTTATTGAAATGTCTTGATATTTATGTAATTAATGATTCATAATTGGCTGGGGTCATTTTTGACCCCACCGAACAAGACACAAACCTTCAAGTATAGCTTATACAATAATGGGCAAAACTCGGTGAAAAATTGGTAGATGTTGTAAAACATGTATACAAACAAATTCATGAAAGGAATTTTTTCTCTGATGAAAAATGTTGCTATGGCAGATTAAAATATACGCCTGGGGTCAAAAATGACCCCATACGGTCGGATGAGGGTTAATAGACACACAAGACAAGACAGATGCAAAGTAAATATCATTATAGTAAGTAAGGGTTCATATATACCCGAAGGATGAAACTTGTTTTAAGAGATGGCTTATTTCAATCATAGCTTACAGAAAAGGGACATTTTTAGTCTTATAAATACTACATATTCTAATGAATCCAGCCTGTATTCAATACAATGCAGATATGCAAGAACTGCCAGAAAATGTCACAGCAGAACACATTCAAGTACTTAGTGACATGCAAGAATGATCCTGTGTGGTTCGTTGTGCATTTAGCCGCCTGGCATGAACATGCAATAAAGCTTACTATTATAATTGCTTATAATTGTTTGAATGACTACTGTGAATTGAGCTTTGAAGATCAAATACACGAAAAAGTACTGATTCAAGAGTTTGTCTTTATATCACTTGAAAGCTGAAATGTCTTGGCATTGTTTTAAAGATGTGCCATGTCAACCCATGTTTTCACAAACAAACTACCGAACACTAAATCTTTACCATTACGAAGCCAATGGTCAAGCGACCCAGTACAAAAAGAAATGGCCAATACAAGTGTATTATGAGCCAAAAAAAGACGTGGAAAAAGCCCCAGGGAGCCTGCTAAGGAGACTACCATGTTGTGTACGTCATTTAAAGTCTAATACTTTGTTTCTGAAATAGAAATCAAAATAAATCATATTTGGCTCCATGAACATGAAGCACTTATTTTCATCATCCACCTAAACACATGCTTTTGACACCCAATCATTTTGTTTTTGCCACGGATTCTTCGTACTTTTTTCATACAAGTACTGACGAGCCGATCCTTCATTGACACATCTGGAGGTAGATGACCATTCGGTCGGCTCTCCTGAGTAGATCCTCTGAAAGAAACAGAAAAAGAAATAAGATCAGCGTTCTCTGGTTGATTGCGGATGGGTGTATTAAAAACCTGTGTGCAATTTATAGAACTTGTTGTGGTGCCTCGTGCTACATAGGTTAACCTTGCTCTCTATCAGACTCCCGCCAGGCTGAATATAAATAGGGGACTTTGGCCGAGTTAGGAATAAAAGCCTAGTAGGAGTTAATTGGCCGAGGAGTATTGCCCGGCCGGTGAGGAAATAAGTCATTTGGCCGGCCGACTCCCCTAGTGTACTATTGACTCTATTTGTCCGATTTTTACTATTAGACCACTGATCCACGGCGGAGCCTGATGGAGGCTAGGTTAGCCTTGCTCTTTCAGTAGCGGGTATATTTTACAGGGAGGGGTAACATTTACCCCTTAGCGTGCTAGAGGCACCTCTTCGAACATTAACACGACACGAGACACCTATTTCACGTCCACGCTGAAAGATGCGTGCAGCCCCAACCGAGATGCCATTCCCAGGATTTGGACAAATTCCCAGGACTACTTACAAAGTAATTGGAACAACCAGTTAAGGGGCATGGACATCCCCACTTTTATGTCTGTATTGTCGTGAAACATTTTTCTTCTCAAGAGACCACCAACCAAATCAAACTGTTGTGCCTTTTTGATGTGCGTCTTTTGTTGCACATTATGATGATGATGGCTGTTTCTTCGTATCCGAAGATCAATGGTAGGGAGACAGGTTGATTAGACGACCAATCTGCCTGGCCTGCACATGACTTTTTAAGGTGAAGGAGGGGTGTGCACTTCCTTCTCCACCCTCTCGTCTACTTGCGCACTAAGTCCTACAGGGACAGAACTGTTTTGCCACGTAAGACGGCCCCAGCAGATGCAGGTTTATTATTTGGAGTTTCCATCTCCTAGGAGGACTTCCGACCAAGGATGCAAGGGGTTCCTCCTACCCCTGACTCGTGTGTCATGGCGGGTGCGTCATGCCCGAACATGCCCCTATGGCCTGTCACCACAACAAAGGCCTGTCACTGCCACTAGCCGCAGCTATGTACTCATTTACACCTGAGTTAGGTGAGGAAAGTCGTGTAAAGTGCCTTTCCCAAGGGCACAAGATCGGTGACACGGCAAGCGGATTTGAACCCGGGACCTCTCGGGCCTGAGACCAACGCGCTCCCGATCATGCCACGCGGTCCCACAGTTGCACATTATATACCCCAAAATACAGGGGTATGAATAGACCAATTACCGGTGCAGATAAAGTTGTATTCGCTAAACATGGAATATCTAAGCTGGCTAGCATCATGAAGATGTTTCAGTGGAGTATTTACAAATAAAGCGTATTGTCGTGTGTGGCATAACTGGTAGAGCGTTCGGCTCCGAATCTAGAGGTCCCGCATTCGATAACGGCCGTGCTCCCGACGTTGTGCCCTTGGGAAAGGCACTTTACACGACCTTTCCCGATTCACCCAGGTGTAAAAATTGGCACCTGACTTCGGTCGGGGAGATAAAGAAAACACTACCTTTACCTTCTATCTGTACTATGTATGTGGCACTGTTAATATAAGTTTCTAACTTGAGTGCAGTGCCACATTGTCCACGTCTGTCCAACATTCTCCTACGCAGAGACGTCCAACGGTGCCAGCAAACCGCCTCTTGTCTGTACTCTGCTATCTCAACCGTCACCATCACTTCCTGTGGGCGTCGCCACAAACCAGTTGTCAGCCAATCAAAGAATAGGCCTTTTAATTTTCAAAAGGGATCTCGCATACACAAGGGAAGCTTATTAATATCTATAAGCAAGGCGGTTAGGAACTGATGGTGGCGGTTGAGATAGCAGAGTACAGACAAGACGCAGTTTGCTGGCGCCGTTGGACGTCTCTGCGTAGGAGATTGTTCTTCAAAAGCAAATAGAACAAGAACACAAGATCACATTTTCTAGCCATCCCATCAAATCACTTCATACAACTAATCCTTCATGCTTGTGGCTCTTGTCGTCCCACTGTTTTCGACAAGAACACAAGATCATATAAAACAATCCACGTCATCATTAACACGTCAAAATGATGACACCACTTCCCAGCATGCAACATTCCCTTGGGACGAAACACAACACTCCCTTGAGACAATATGGCGGCGCCCATGGACGGCAACGAAAAAAGGCAACGAAAACAGTACAGGTTTTGCTATCGCAAACCTGTAAAAAAAAAAGAGCAAACACGGCACCTACCGTCTCCCCAGCTGATACAGGTGGATGCTCCGGAGTACAGGATGCCCGGCAGGACCTCGCTCGGCACCCTCTCCCACTCACAAGCTGCATTCGTTCCGTTCTCGACTACAACCATCCATCCCATGTCACCGGGGCAAGAGTTATAACTCTTGCTGATAAAGAAACGTCTGTAGAAACAGATGATTGGCTTTGCCTTTACTAGGCTGACTAGTACGTTGATTTTAAGGTGCATACGGTACCGAGTAATTATGCTACGGTCCTATTGTTAAAAAGGGGCTCCTCCATGTAATTTAATGGCTGTCTCTCTGCCCATTTGGGCGTGACCTCCTATGTGGCACCGTACGCTACCGGGCTATTTTGGTGTACGGTCGGGCCCCTGGATTCGTCTAACACGCAATCAAGATCAACCTGGCGACAAACAGAAGCGATGACGTACCCGGGAAAACACCGAGAGGTGGCACGAGGGAGATTTGAATCTCTGGTTTTGGACCAACCATACTAACCATTACCGTAACGCCAACAAGACCAATAGAATTGTGCCCATTCACTTCTACACCGGATGTACCAGCAAAACGCTCCAACACTACTGAACAACCTGCTACCCGAGCCCTACGTACACCGCCGAGAAACACGTCTATCAACATCCCAACACAGTGCGGCCCTAGAACCTGTCAAGTCAACCTCCTCCTGTCACAAAAGAAACTTTCTTCCTGCTACCGTTTAGCCATGAAACTGCTTCCACAGGACAATGTAAATACAGTATAGAAGCCGCTTCATTGCACGGCATATTTGCCAGTGAATTTCGTGCAATTATCCGGCTTGTGCAATAATGCGAAGTCATCCAGCTAAACCGCACCTGTTTGGGATTTGAGGATTCCGTGTAGTTAACAGAAGTGTGCTTTAATCCGTTGTGCAATTAACTGGCTTCTACTTACTTACAGAACTTCAAACGAAAAGTAAATGCCCACCTCACCCCTAATCCCCAGCGTGCTGTAAATTTCAAAATTCAGTTCAGCTGCTAATGATGAGGTGGACACAGCATATTTAAAAGAAAATTGAAGCGTAGTAACCTCAGAACTAATGGATGTCCTTCGATAGAGAAGAAGTTTGTTGTCTCGCCAGGCAGGTCCGACCATGGTGAGGAGAGCAGCCGGGCCTGGGAGAACCAGTTGTATTTGTCTGTGTTTTCTCCGTTGAAGATCATCTCGACATCCTCTTCGCCAGAGGTTTCCAGTACAACTTTAACCTTGGAATAAATCAAGAGAATTCGGTGTCTAAGACTGGAGTTTCTTCCGGACGTTTTGAGTGACATCCACGGCTCTTCTTCAGCATCACTGGAATGAACTGGCATTGCATAACAACATAATCAAAGTACATCTAATTCAAGTGACGCTGAAGAAGAGTTGAGTTATGGATGTCACTCAAAACGTCAGGAAGTAAACCTTTGTTTTCATCCAGTTGTGGTGGTGTGGAGTTGCCTACGTATTGCATATTGGTGGCGAGAAGAAATAATTTGTATTTGTTGGCTTTTTTATTTTCCGAAACCAAGAGAACATTCCTGCCTAGTAGGTATTCATCAAGTTTCACCTGGGTGGAGTGACGAAAGTGCCTTTCCCAAAGGCGCAACATTGCGGCCTGCGAGGAAATCCAACCCAAAACCTTCCAATTCTAAGCCAATGCAGCAACCCTAACCAGGAGAAATTTTACCACCCATTGCCGGTGCTGTCTACTTACCTTCTTGATGCCAAGCGTTTTCCACTCCTCTATCAGAAAACTTTTCTGGTGAAGAACCTCGTCATGCAGGCTGGCATTCCAGGCATCGAACACCTTCTGTCCGGTTCCGTTCACCGTAGCGAACACCTGGTGCCAGTCGCAAGCTGTTTGATGATACATAATGTAGTTGTTATGAAGATGCAACTAAGACCATAATGTTGAAATGTTCAAAAATTCGTATTTTTCCAGAACTGTCGTAGAGTGGAATTCGTTATTACCAAGCACAGTAGGGGGCATGTTCTCTGGGTAGTTTTAAAGAACGCTTGCAGATAGATGTGCAAAAGTTAGTCGTGGCGGGTCGTTCAGTGCAATATAACTAGCTGCTGCCGCGCTGTGTGCCTGCGAAACTGGTGTGTTACGCTGAAGGGAGGTTATACCGGCTATATAGATACAGATACAGAAGCTGGTGTGTCACGCCGAAGGGCGGTTATACCGGCTATATAGATACAGATACAGAAGCTGATGTGTCACGCCGAAGGGCGGTTATACCGGCTATATAGATACAGATACAGAAGCTGATGTGTTACGCCGAAGGGCGGTTATACCGGCCATATAGATACAGATACAGAAGCTGATGTGTCACGCCGAAGGGCGGTTATACCGGCTATATAGATACAGATACAGAAGCTGGTGTGTTACGCCGAAGGGCGGTTATACCGGCTATATAGATACAGATACAGAAGCTGGTGTGTTATACCGAAGGGCGGTTATGAAGCTGGTGTGTTACACTGAAGGGCGGTTATACCGGCTATACAGATACAGATACAGAAGCAGGTGTGTTACGCCGACGGGCGGTTATATCGGCTATATAGATACAGATACAGAAGCTGCTGTGTTACGCCGAAGGGTGGTTATACCGGCTATATAGATACAGATACAGAAGCTGATGTGTTACGCCGAAGGGCGGTTATACCGGCCATATAGATACAAATACGAGCTTGGCAGGGAAAATGTCTTTAGAATCTTACTTTCACAGTGTCGGCCGGAGTACCCCACCGGACAAACGCAGAGCGGGGCACATGGCGGCCGCTCTACCCCAGAACTCTTCAGGACCTTACGGGTGCACACCGCTCCGTTCTCACATGGATTTTGTTCGGAACATTCGTGCCACCAGGCCTGCACATATGCGATGGAAATCAAATAATTAGTCGAGCAGTAGATAAATATAAAATACAACACGGTGTATTCCGTATCACCCGAGGCATCAGCCCGACCCGCGGGAGGGCTGGGACCGAGGGTGATGCGGAATACACCGTGTTGTATTTTATTTATGTCATACCCACCTAAGAAAACCCCTGTTTTGATGCGAAATGCGCCAGAAGTTGAACAAATTTGGTGCCCTCGAACAAAAAAGTGTTGCAACAGTAATGTTCCAACGTCTGAATCATGTATTCGAACATTCGATGGCGCCGCACTCGGCCCGCTAGAAACAGTTCGATTTATTCGAATGGAGCCTGTGTGATAAGCCTTCCGAACCGGTCTGATACGGAAGTTATGGCCCGGTCCGGAACACCCGTATCGAACGTTTTCGCGTCACAGGTATGACATAATATGTATCATACGTCCATGAAGGCTACATCCACGTATACGATACGCCAAATAGGAGTTACTCGAGCAACCGGATGGGGGGTGTTAAAATCATCTTTATTCTTCACAATATGAATACATAACACGTACACATTAAAACCTAGGACAGCCCTTTGTTTGTATATCAGGAGGGACCAAGGTATAATCGGACAGATTAAAAGCGTTTTAAACACAACGTTACATTTCATGAAATTTAGACCCTGATGAATCACAACTACTTCTTTCTGTAGATGAACAGTCCTGAAGTACAGTCCCAGGTAGGTGTATTTCTAGCACAGTAGATAGCATAAGATGCACAAAGTGCGCACTTTCCCAGTCTACTTTTAAGATGTCTTACTTCACGGTCTTTGTAGCTGACCGGGCAGAGTGACTTCAGCTTTGCAGTGTTCTCGCCGTTAATCCAACCTCTACTCCCTACCCTAGTTTGCATGATCATTTCCGGTTGCTGGAATAAATATCATTTGGCGTAACACACATAATGTTTAGACAAAGAATGTGATTTTTTTTTTTTTACTTTCACTTGTCATTTTGTTTTACAGCTTTCATTCCAGGGAAGGTTTTCCTTGTTTAGATTGTTATTATATGTTAGTATGTTAGAATAAGTGATAATGTTCCACTGGCAACTACATTCTTTTGATATTTTAGTCGCCAAATGACAAGAGAAAAACGGTAAGTTATACAACAACTTTAGCTTTGTCTACCTTCAGAACGTGTTCATAAAAGTATTATTCACCCTGATCATGTAGAAAGAATAGCGGTCGTGGTACTCCCATCCTGGGTCAAGTCCGGTTTGGAAGGAAAAGTCGACAAGTCCTTGGAGATAAGTCTGATCGTTCAGCTCGCAAATTCCTTCCTCTTCATAGTAGTTGTAGGACTGACAGCCTTTGGTGAGGAAGCAGAGCTGAGAGCACTGCAGCCGGTGGCTCAGCTGTAAAAACAAAGTTGGCTAAAGACTTTTTTCGTAGGACTGCACGAAAAGCTGGAATTACCAAAATGCATAAAAATTGTTTTCCGTAAACACCTTGGTGGGGCCAAGGTTGAAAACCGGCCCCTTTAAATACATAACATATGCTGGCATATTATACTCTTTCTCATTGAAATGTAAAAAATGGCATTTTCTTTGGTCGAAAGATAAAGCAGCTGTACTTTTCTAAAATCTACCTGATTGTTTAGGAAAATTCCTCTTTTAACCATAGCCAAAAAAATAACAACTTATCATTCTCGGTCCCATTGGTAATGTATTACAGGGCAGGTAAGAAACGTTATCGGTAACGTTTGCTACAACAGTAGACTTTATCCTGTTTCCTTCGAAAGGACTTACCTTATTGATTACATCATTTAGGTATAAATTGACGACCCTAGGGACATTTAAAAAGTGGGCAGATTTTTTACACCAGGTCATCGAACAATGATAACGTCTGTTACAGTCATTTCTGTACAACATTCTATTAAGCAAGGTGGGATGCAAATGGCAGTCAACAACCCTTTCTTGTTTCTTATGAAAGCCAGACTAGAAAAAATGTAAAGCGTCACAAAACGGTCATTTCTAGTCTTCTGTGTGGATAATATAACCGTGGCTCGTGTACTCGTGGTGGTAAGGTTTGTTAACGAATTTGGCGACAGGCATAAACCTTCTCACACAGCCTCCAAGATCAGTGACAATAGCGATCTGACGTGATCAGACAGAGGACCAGGGTAGCCAGTTTCACCTGCCGAACAATCATTCTGTGAACTGAATTGCTACATTGGGGCTACTTTTTTAATTCTTCGTGTCTTCTCAGGCGACAGCCAATTTCTAGGGGGTGAAATCCAATCCGTAGCTATGATAATCTTCCAAGCCATCAAACAATATGAATGCTGTGGTGCATCTTTTGTAAAACATTACAGGTATTTTGGCAAAACGAAGGAACCAGTGATTTTGTCTATTTGTGAATTTGTTGCATATCAAGTCTCAAAGGCAGGCGACAGCATTTTTTACATTTAAATGAGAACGAGCCGTTAGCGTTTTAAAAGTTTAACAAGGACTAACCTGGTACCGTTGGATGAGATGCTGCGTCAGGCGTGTGTTCTTCACAGGTTGACTGTTCACGTTTGTCTCCACCCTCCGCAGTATCTCCTCTTCAGTCAGATAACACAGACTCGACTGCAGAAGAGCAGCCGCAAAAACCACGTAGAACTCCAGCGCCATCATTGTCCTCATCACGCAAGATGTACGTTTATGTGATCGAACAAATACAGCTGGAAGAGGGATGGCACGAAACCAGTCCAATTGGTGACAAAGCCGATTTTCAGTCTGGAAAATTCGCTCGGAAAATTTTAAAATTCGACGAGCTACAAATTCGACAGGCGTTCGTTTGAACTGTCACGACTGTTGGGTGATGGCTATATGCGAATACCAAGTGACCGATAACGGTTATATATAGTGATTGTGTCAGAGTTCGTGACAAGTGATCCTAGCAACACTCCAGTCTGCTATTTTGAAATATTTTTAGACTCACTTCTACTATAGAGTATTTTCAATTGGTCTTAGCGACCGTCTAGGCTTGGTACGTGTAAGGCTGGAAGCTAAGAGCCTTTGAGGCATCCATTTTGTGATCTGTGAGCCTCGGCCTTCAACCATTGACAACTGTGAAATTGACCATTGTTGGCCGAACGCGCCAGACAAATCGCTTCAAACTCAATGTCCAAAACGTCTGAGTTGTATTGTGTAAGTGGTATTGCGTTAGATTAAAGAAGCTACATGAGAAATGTGTTGACTGACAATGATGCATTTACTAGCATCTTTAGCGCTACAGGTATTTAGCTATTTTCACACTATAATGCCCTTTTATGTGTATTCAATAAAATTAGGCCATGTGACGCAATCAGCAGGGTGCTTAGCGACAGAGAGTGGTGATCACTGGGTGTAATAAGAGTAACTCTGGAAGCTATGGGCCTTTGAGGCATCCATTTTGCGATGTATGTGCCTCGACCTTCAACCATAGACACTGTGAAATTGACCATTGTTGGCCGGACATGCCAGACAAATCGCTCCAAAATCGATGTCCAAACGTCCCAAAAAATGTTATGAAATGTTATGAAATGTGACGTTAATGTTTTTAAACGATTTTAATTTGTCACTGTACTTGTTTTTAATACCTTGCGCCCTCCTTCGAGAACAGATCTAGACAAAGGGCTGTCCTAGGTTTTTAGCTTGTAATATATACATGTATGTATTCATCTTGTGTGTAATAAAGATGATTTTTTTAAAAATTGTGTTAGGTTACCGCTACAAGACAAAAGTGTGTGGTCGTCTGACTGACAATGGAACATTTACCAGCAGCTTTAACGCTACAAATATGTTGCTTTTCACCCTATTCTTGCCCTTTTAGGCTTTTTTTGTCTCGATAACATTGATCAGTAGTATGGCAATTGAAAGAGCCATAATTGGTTGCAAACAAGTGTCCCTTCCGATTGGTTGGAGTTTTCCATCGTTTTCGTTCGTTTTCTTTTGTTAAACCTATCTTTGATGTTTGATTGTGTTGTCGGCCGGTTCCAGAAAGCCATTGCTTAACAGCTTATCAAAATAAAGCATCAACGGGACATTTGATTTGCAGGCAATTTTTATTGAAACATCCATACACAAAAAAGCAGAACAAAAGCAATGATATACAATTGTTGACGTTAAAAACCGCAATTACAAACTTCTTTTAAACATTGCCAAAGATATATAAGGAATGAGAAGTGAACTGGGTACAGATGGACAAATGGAAAAACATGTTTTTTTTTCTATTATTTATGCAAGTGTGCTTAACAGCATTCTTTTAAGTTTCGATCCGTGATACGTTTGGCGGACTGTGTGCAAAGGTTTAAACACACTGTGTCTTGTGATGTTGGCCTAAGCAAAGAAGGCAGCATGGGCACATCCCTAATGGATTTTCTAATAAAGTCTCAAAGCATGTACCATTTTTGACCGTTACGTGTTCGGTATGACTGGGCCTGGATCAAATTCACGACCAACCGAACGCAAGGCGAACACTGTACCAACTTGGCAACTCGGTAAAATTGCACTTTTTACTGTAAACCAACAATGGTTATTCCTATCCACAAACAGGCACGTCACACTGCTCCCATCTCTCGTCAGGATCCGCGGTGTAGCACCACACGGCTGACCAGCCGGCCGGATTCCGGCAGTAGTTGTTCTGCTCCAGTCCGGCTGACGGGTAACTGTCAGGTGTTCTGGAATGCACATGAGGTGTCTGGCTGCTCCACCGCTGGCAAACCTTTCCTGTGGTCGTCACGAGTACGTTTCCTCTGTAGGACGCCCCACTTCCTTCCTGGCAGTCTTGAACTGTTGGATAGTAAGAAGTAGGAATTAGCGTAAAAAGCAAACGAAATCCGTGAACGGATATAATGAAAATACCCGTTGCTAGAAATCCATTACTAAAAAGAATGTCTTTGGAATGTAGCCTAGCACATTTCTTTCGCGTTTAACAATGTACATGTAAGAATATTTGCCTTTTTCTCTCGAAAATTACGATCTCCTCATCGATGCAAATTGTAAAGAAATCTATGTCAAAAAATTATACACCACCTTACAAACCCTTGAATTCAGTGTTAGGTCAGAGGTGAAAGAAAGTCTACCTCTGCCACAACCCCCCACCCCCCGTGACATTGCTGACGTCAAGTGTCAGAACGTGTTGTGATTGGTCTTTCGGACATGAGGAAGGCGGCTGTAGTGATCATGAGTTCTTCAGTGATGTCTTGGTTTCGTGGCAATGGAACTGGACAACGGGATGCGTAATTCAAAGAACGTATGAAAACCATCCTCCTACGCACGGTCCCAACGGCTAGCTGACTGCTCAGCCTATTGGGCCCTGCTATCCCAGGCCCTACCCCCAGGTATTGGGCTTTTTGTTGTCGAAAGCTGTCTCGCAAAGGCCGCTGGGAAGCTATCAGCCAATCATGTTACGTCTTACATAGCACCATCCTCCTACGCCCGATTCCCAACGGCTGACTGCCCATATAATGGGCCACCCCAACTCCCAGATGTAAATCGGGATTTCCTGCGGCCATGTACATAGTCACACACAAGTCTTTTTTTGTTTTTGGTTTCTGCACGTTGCACTTTATTTTTCCCCACGCCACCGGCCGCACGGACCTGCACCTCACCTGGATGTGATGCTCTAATTAAGGGCTTTGTCCAGTACCCTATTGAGATTGAGATTGAGATATAAGGGTAAGCTCATTAATATCCCAACGGCTGACTGCCCATATAAGGGTAAGCTCATTAATATTATAAGCAGGGCGGCGAGTTTGTGGCGACAATCATAATACCTGGGGGTAGGGCCTGGGATAGCAGGGCCCAATAGGCTGAGCAGTCAGCTAGCCGTTGGGACCGTGCGAAGGAGGATGATGAAAACGGAAACTCACTGCTGCAGTGCTCTCCGGAGTACCCCACCGGACAGACGCAGAGCGGGGCACATGGCGGCCGCTCTGCCCCAGAACTCTTCAGGACCTTACGGGTGCACACCGCTCCGTTCTGGCACGGGTTGTGCGCGGAGCATTCGTACCACAAAGCCTATTTATATAAACAAGCGATGAAAATGAAATGATTAGGCATTCAGTAGATACATATGATACGTCGATGGAGGTTACATCCATGTATACGATACGCCAAATTGAAGTTACTCGAGCAACCAGACACAGTTTCCATAACCATTTCTGATTGCTCGAGTAAATATCATTTGACATAATATATATAATGTTTTGGCAATATAATGTACTTTCGGGTTGACCTGATTTGTAATTTTTTTACAGCTTTCATTCTATAGAAGTTTTTTTTTTTCCTATCAAGATTTTTCAAATTGTTTTAATATGCTATGAGATAGTTATTTCTTTTCGTAACTACATTCTTTTAATATTTTTCTTAGTCGTTACATAACAAGAGGACAAAGGCACGTTATAAAGCAATTCAGTTTACATGCAAAATGTGTTTATGAAATTACACTCACCCTTATCATGTAGAATGAATAGCGGCCGTGGTACTGCCATCCCGGATCTTGTCCGGTTTGGAAGGAAACGTCCTGGAGATAAGTCTGATCGTTCAGCTCGCAAATTCCTTCCTCTTCGTAGTAGTTGTAGGACTGACAGCCTTTTGTGAGAAAGCAGAGCTGCGAGCACTGCAGTCGATGGCTCAGCTATAACAACAAATGCACTTAAAGACCATGTTTCGTAGCACTGCATGAAAAGTTGGATCTACCAATAGTAATAAATGGTTGCTTTTTGCATTGGATAGTTGTGACAACGATTATCCGACTTATGTAGGATTTATCGCTAATGTTAGGGCTACTATTTCTATAGACAATCCTGTCTGACTTACCAGGGACATAATCTCATAATAGCTTATATAACACAAGGGTGTATATATTAAGGGCGCGTTCCAAAAACAATGGGGATTTACAAATAACTTCTATAGATCCTATAGTCTCTAGAAATACTGTTATTTCTTCTCCATAAGTTGAAAACACACAAAACGCAAAGGAAAAATAGTAATGAGCATGACTGTACCAACACGCTTTTTTTTTAGCTTTGCAAAGTTAACAGCTTTGCGGGACCAAGGATGAAAATATAACCATAGCAGAAAACATGCTGACAGGCATTATTAGCGTCTCCTACAAGTTTAACAAGGACTAACCTGGTAACGTTGGATGAGATGCTGCATCAGGCGTGTGTTGTTCACGGGTTGACTGTTTGCGTTTGTCTCCACCCTCTGTAGTATCTCCTCTTCAGTCAGATAACACAGACTCGACTGCAGAAGAGTAGCCGCAAAAAGCACGTAAAACACCGGTACCAGGACCCACATCGTTGTCCTCGCCCGTTCCGTGAGTAGTAAGAGAGTATCTTAATACATTTGTATCTCAGCGTTTGGACACAAAGCGTGTCTCTATATGATATGACAAGATACTACTGAATAAGGGATGGTGATCCCGATGGACTGCTAGCAGGCTGCTAAAATTTGCGTGTACGAGGTGACCGATAACATCTATATAGTGCCTGTTTCAGAGTTCGTGACAAGTAATCCAAGCAGCCCTTCAGTCGGCGATTTTGAAATATTTGAGACTCCTCTCTGTTCAATTGATCTTAGCGACCGACAGTGGTGACCATTAGGCTTAATAAGTAAGTGTATGCTTTTGAGACGTCCATTTTGTGATGTATATACCTCGGCCTTCAATCATAGACAACAGTTTTTTTCTACTGTGAAATCGACTATTGTTAGGCTGACATACCAGACAAACCAATCCAAAGTCGATGTCCAAACGTATGAGTTGTATTCTGTTAGTTGTATTGTGTTAGTTTAAAGAAGCTACAAGAGAGATGTGTTGACTTGGTTCAATAAGAGTAAGCTATGGTCCTTTGAGGCATCCATTTAGCGATGTCTGAGCCTCAGCCTTCAACCATTGACAACTGTGTAATAGACCATTGTTGGTAGGACGCACCAGACAAATCGCTCTTAAGTCGATGTCCAAGCGTCTGAGTTGTTTTGTGTTAGTTGTATGGTGTTAGGTTACAGATACAAGGCAAATGTGTCTGGTCGTGTGTTTAGCAATGGGGCATTTACCAGCAGCTTTAACGATACAGTTACGTTGCTTTTTCACACTATAATTGCCCATTCATGGGCATTTCAATCTATATCATCAGGTGGTTTGGTAACTGAAAAAGACATAATTGAATGCAAACAATGTCCTTTTTGATTCGTTGGAGTTTTCCATCGTTTTTGTTCGTTTTCTTTTCTTAAAAACTACCTCAAAGGTTTGCTTGTGTCGTCTTCCAGTTACAACAAATCGTTGCTTACAAGCATATTTAACAAAAGAAACATCAACATGACATTTGATTTGCATGTAATTTTTTATTGAAACTTTTGAAGCCTTGTTTCAGTATTCTGACATGCTTTCCTATGAAGCGGTCTAACTTAATCTCCAAGCAGATCCTACGTTGCGATGATATAGTATCAAAGCTGGCCAAGGAGTGTAGTTGGCCAAGGGGAGTCAAACGGATACTATATTATGCCACCGTGGATCTGCTTGGAGATTAGTCTAACTTTGTTATCAGCCCTGAAGCAATGTGATTACCCCCCTCAACATGTAGGCACGTCACACAGTTCCCATCTCGTGCCGGGATCCGTGGTGTAGCACCACACTCCGGACTCCCCATCCGGATTCCGGCAGTAGTTCTGCTCCAGTCCGGATGACGGATAATTGGCGGGTGTTTTGGAGTGTCCATGAGGTGTCTGGCTGTTCCATCGTTGGCAAACTTTTCCTGTGGTCGTCACGGGAACCTTTCCTCTGTAGGACGCTCCACTTCCTTCCTGGCAGTCTTGGACTGTTGGTTAGTAAGAAGTAAGAAGTAACAATGAGCGTACAACGCGAAGGAAACGTGTTAAACGGGTATCACGAGAATATGCGACAGAAAAAGTCTTGGAAATGTAGAATTTAAAGCAGATTTGCGGTTTTTTTCTAGAACCACCTCCAAGCTAGATGTTAATGGATAAGATGTATCGCTATTGTTCACTCAATGCGAATTGTAAGGGAACGCACGCAAAAACTATCTTACATGGTGTAACGTCAGTGCTAGGTCAGAAGTGCAAGAAAGCTTGAACCGCCAGGCCCTTAATGCCGTTGCTTATTTCAAATGTCAATAAAGCTTGTCTGTACGAAACGTCACGTGATTGGTCATTCTGACATGAGGAAGTCTATAGTAATTGTTTATTTATGTTTTGGGTTTGACTCGCGGCAATGGTACTTTTTAAGTTAGATTATATTTGCATAATTCAAAGGACGTATGGATAGTCATTACGAAGTTAAAACTCACTTTCACAGTGTCGGCCGGAGTACCCCACCGGACAGACGCAGAGCGGGGCACACGGCGGCCGCTCTACCCCAGAACTCTTCAGGACCTTACGGGTGCACACCGCTCCGTTCTGGCACGGATTGTGGGCGGAGCATTCGTGCCACCAGGCCTACGTGTATACATACAGATCCGAAAACATAGGGTTAGGCTAGGCGAACAGTAGATAACATAAATGTTGTATGATACGTCGATGACGGTAAGATATTTTGGTAATAAGGCACGATAAATAATAGTTACTCTAGCAATTGGATATCGTTTCCTTCATCCATAACTGGTTGCATGCTCTATTAAGTATCATTTGACGTAAGATAAATAATGTTCTGGCAAAAAAATGTACTTTTGTTCGAAGTTAATTTTTTTTACACCTTTCGTTCAATGGATGGATTTCCATAATATGTAGGTTTTTGTTGCAGTATGATAGCTAGAAAACAAGCAATGATAATGTCCCCCCTGGTAAGTTACATTTCTTTTTGTAGGCTGATGAGAAAAGCAGAACGTCGCATTATGCAGCAATTCTGTTAACATGCAAAATGTGTAGATGAAACAGTAAATTTACCCTTATCATGTAAAATGAATAGCGGTCGTGGTACTCCCATCCCGGGTCTTTTCCGGTTTGGAAGGAAAAGTCGACAAGTCCTTGGAGATAAGTCTGATCGTTCAGCTCGCAAATTCCTTCCTCTTCGTAGTAGTTGTAGGACTGACAGCCTTTGGTGAGAAAGCAGAGCTGAGAGCACTGCAGCCGATGGGTAATCTTTAAATGCAAATGTTTAAAGCAATTTGAAGATTTTTACCTTAGCCACTCGAACGAAAACTCCCAGATGTAGCGGAAGTGTGAGGGGTATCTTATCTCTACCATGCCCATATGTCTCATGGAAGATAGTATAGATACATTTTGTCTTTGCATTTGATTAACAAATGCCGACCGTGGATCCAATGCCGTGGATCTGTGTGACTGTGGGCCTGAGTTCCATCCAAGGGTTGGCTAGGAAGGGACATGAAATGGGGGTCCCGTGTTCTAGCACGTAAACAGCCTCATTACTCAGATTTATTAGGTACCTACTGGCTGCACCAACACACCAAGGTGAAATCATGCATTAGACTTAAACCGCACCTGGTACCGTTGGATGAGATTCTGCGTCAGGCGTGTGTTCTTCACAGGTTGACTGTTCACGTTTGTCTCCACCCTCCGCAGTATCTCCTCTTCCGTCAGATAACACAGACTCGACTGCAGAAGAGCAGCCGCAAAAAACACGTAGAACTGCAGCACCTTCATTGGTACGTTCCGAAGAGAACAGCTTTACAGGAAAACGTTTTGCAGCGTTTGTACCTCTTTCGGCATAGCATCGTCTTTGACGTAGTGTGCATATAACGTCATTGGCATTATTATTATTATTATTGGCATTAATCTATGTTTAGGTATGTAGGTGGTCCGTAGGATGGGTATTAGTATTGATAATGCTGTCTCTCACACACGCCAATTGACACTGTTAAGCGTCAAAACCTTTTACTTGTTGTCATTTGTTGGAAGAATACTTGATGAGATGCTTCTTTAATAGAAATCTGTAACTGGATCTAGACATGTTGAGCACTGGAGTACTATGCAGAACATTTTGTTTATCTTGGTCTTTTTTTTCTATTCGTGGCTTTTGTTCAATTAATAATGTACCGCATGTTACAGAAAAAATGCCGGCCATTTTTTAAGTATTCACACACAAAAGCATGCTCTTATCAGTTTTTCTTCGAAAATGAGGTTCATTTGAGTCAATTTAACTTGAAATGAACGGTTTTCACACTTTATTGTCAGGTACTGAGACATGGGACTTAGCGATGCCATTGTGAACCGGCTACACTAGACAAAGTCTTTCTTCACACTTCCGTGTAGTATTGTGTCTGAAATAGGTTACGTCAACAAAGTCTATGTATGGTACTTTACAATCGGAAAGAGTAGGGGTGCGTCCTTCCCGATGTGAGTGGTTCAGAAACTACAGTCCTATGACCGCACCTGGGGCAATTACTGTCGGATTGAGGTCACCTGAGTTAGCACCGAATGACAGCTTGTTCCGGCCATTGTGACATATATAAGCTACCTTCTGCTTCAATTTTCTGATCTATCTAAATCACAGTACATGTATTGATATATTCGATAAAAAAGGTGCCACATCATAGTGTTTAAACTATAATCCGAGCGCCAGGTGCTGAAATTTAGTCCGTTTGCATCTTATATTCTTTGTTAAAATGCTTTAGTGTTACTTCCTGTTTGAGATTATGTTACAAAATCAACGCGTTTTCCCTATCAATACTATAAATCTTTTTGATGTACATGTATGATAAGTACATGGAAAAAAATGTTACGGTATGTATACGTAAATGTTGCTAATAACAGATAACCACTCTCTCACTCTCACTCAGGTCCGCATGCTCCGGGATGGAGCGTAGCGCCTGCACACACAGATCTCCACATAGGTCTGTTGAGGGCCAGCACCCAGGCGGTGGTAAGGTCGAGGCCGGCAGCCCTCAGATCGTCCTTCAGTTGTTCTTGCCAGGTATGCCTGGGACGGCCCCTGGGGCGGGACCAGTTGGGTGGGGTCGGCTCCCTCAGAAGGGCAGCTGTTTCCAGAGGTGGCTCCGTCCTGGCGATGTGACCAAACAGTCGTAGACGGGCCTGGCGCACCTTACTGGACAGTTGGGGTTGACTGGTGGTCTCGCGCAGGGTGGCATTGGATACATAGTCATGCCACCTGATCCCCAGGATTCTCCTTTGGCACTTAGTATCAAAGGCGTCGAGTCGACGCTCCTGGGCAGCAGTGAGGGTCCAAGTCTCTGCCCCGTAGAGAAGGATGGACAGCACGAGGCTGTTGTAGAGCCTTATCTTTGTCTGCGCAGAGATCTTGCTGCTGGTCCAGACCCTGTCCAGACTGGCCATTGCCGCGACGGCCCGGCCGATGCGGAGCTGGATGTCTGTGTCGCTCTTGCAGTCTGATGTTATGGTGCCTCCAAGGTAACAGAACTTGTCAACGGCTTCAACCGGGTTAGAGTTGATCACCAGTCCTGGTGGAGGAGGCTCGTAGTCGCTGAGGCTCTGGACCTTGGTCTTTCCCCAGCTGACCTGCAGGCCCAGCGGATGGGTTTCCGTGTCCATGGCCTGGAGGGCAAGTTGGAGGGCTTCCATGACTTCAGCTAGGATAGCCACGTCATCCGCGTAATCCAAGTGATAACCACACTATGTTGGAATTCTGTGAAATCAGGATATCCTTAATACTCAAGAAATTCTAATGTGACGGTAAATGTTTTCTTGTACAATCACATCTGAATTCAGAAATCACGCAAGGAACTGATGGTTGCTCAAGACAGGGCGGGATTAACTGTGTAAAACGGACGGAACTGTTTAATGTGGCTTGTGCCCGAATGTGGTTGCTGAGGACAACATGGGGTTTAAGCTATGTAAAATGGACGGGGCTGTTTTAATGCGGGTTGTGACTGGAGTTGTTGAGGACAGGGTAGAAATGTGTAACTAATATGTAACATATGGGACTGTTTTAATATGGCTTGTACCCGAATGTGGTTGCAGCGACACATGGTCTCACTGACAAGTTTGACCGTCTTTAGATTTCAATGATCAAGGGTTATTTGATCTTCTTGTACAAACCGGCGATAATACGAGCTATACAAATACTGAAATTTACACAGTATGTACACAGTTACACTCAGATCAGTAAGCAAATGTTGGTTTGTACTTTGTATTTTTATTTGCCATATTTTGAAAGATGATATACACTGTAAACGCACTGAATATTTCCATATATTTCAGTTACCATCATCTTAATATAGTCAATATAGCTGTACATGAACCTACTATGATAATAGCTTAGTCTATACTACAATATTCGGTCTCACAACATTCATTAAAGGGACGTGATAGGCAGTTTGCCACGAAATGCCAGGTTTGCTGAACTTTTGGCCTCTCATTGGCAGGTCTTTATATAGATAACCATACGATCAGCTCTCCCAACTTGACTTTCTGAAAGGAAAAGGAAAGAAAAGAGAAAAAATGAGGCAATTATTGCATGTACTTGGCCGTTTGTTGAGACTAAGTCTAGGTGTGCAATTTATCAATTATGCTAATTCGTGTCTCTGTCCTTTTGCTATATCTACAGTTCGTTCTGTACTTTCTACATGGGCGGAGAGCATAAAGCGTAAGACACCTTCATTCATTCATTCATCCATTCATTCATTCATTCGCATTCTCTCGCATTCATTCGCATTAATTAATTCCTTCATTCATTGATTCATTCATTTAGCATCCATTCAGTCGCCATCGATCCATTCATCCAACCATTCATCCATCCATTCGTCATTCATTCATTCATGTAAAAGTATATTGCTTCCTTCCGTTGTTCATTTATTCCTATGATATCATGATTGTTTTTTTTTTAGATCAGAACTTCACATTGAATTTACGACATTCGTAGATATCTTACCATGTAGGGGACTGAGATTCTTCACAAGACCGTGGTTACAACATACATGTTATAATGTGACCTTAAATTAAAAGCTACAGTAACAGAAAACGTCGATGTAGGTTAGACATCCAGGTATTAAGATACGCCAAAAATAGTTACTCAAGCAACTGGATATGGTTTTGGAAACGGTCAGACGTTTCGGATAGAATCCACTATCCTTCGTCAGTGTGACACTGAAGTGACCTAGAAGAAACAGGTCTTTTATACTCTAACTATGAATGAAGACAATTTCAGTCGTCCAATAGGAAACGTTATAAGACAGTTAAGTAACAGAATATGTTGCGGCACCGACCGTCGTTCCAGTTGACATGTGTGGTTGACTTGGAGTACACGAGAGCCGGTAACTCCGGGTAAGACGCCCTCTCCCAGTCACAGACAGCCCCCGGTCCGGTCTCGCCTACAGCCAGCCACCCTTCGTCACCGGCACACCCGCCATAGCGCTGGTTGATGTAGAAAGATCTGGAGAAACAGAGAGGTTTTTCTGGGCAAATAGTTTTACTAGGAAGATTTAACGTTAGTGTGTGTGTGCGTGTTTGTGCGTGAGTGTGTATGTGTGTGTGTGTGTCTGTGTCTGTGGGAGCCCGTGTGTGTGCGTATATATATTAAGAAGTTTATTTGCAAGTTCGTGTCCGAGGAATAATTGCAAGTACATGGTATAAATATAGTGGATATACAAGTGACAATGGACAGTTATGAACAATATTCTACTGTAATACTAGTGTTGGCTATTGTGTATGTATGTGTGTGTGTGTGTGTGTGTGTGTGTGTGTGTGTGTGTGTGTGTGTAAACTGTGCCAATATGTTCGTGTGCATGTGTGTTGTGTCTTTGTAAATAAACTCCTTGACGTTTCTTTTTTTAGAAACTAGGTACAACCTGCGAGCCACCGGGTTAAGCTCCCCTTCAACAGAGAAGAAGTTCGCCGTCTCGCCAGGCAGGTCCGTCCATGGTGAGGAGAGCAGACGGGACTGGGAGAACCAGCTGGACTTGTCCGTGTTCTCTCCGTTGAAGATCATCTCCACATCCTCATCGCCAGAGGTTTCCAGTACAACTTTTACCTTAGGAGTAAAGACTGTTCAATATATAAGAAGGCTGGATTTTCGTAAGAAAGTGTAGAGAGACATTCACAACTTTTCTTTAGTGTCACTGTCTGGAATAAACCAGCTGAACTTGTCTGTGTTCTCTCTGTTGAGGATCATCTCGACATCCTCATCGCCAGAAGTTTCCAGTACAACTTTTACCTTAAAGATAAAGACAATTCAGTCTTCACAACTGGATAAAAAATGATTTTCTTTCGTGACATCCATCACTCTTCTTTATTGTCACGGGATTTGGAGAACCAGCTGGACTTGTCTGCGTTTTCTAAGTTCAGCATCACCTCGCCATCCTCTTCACCAGAGGTTTCCAGTGCAATCTTTATCTTAGAGCAATAAGAGAGAATAGAGGTGTTTTTATAATTTACTTTGAGACACATGAGGACAATATGGTACTCCACTACACTCAAATACAAAGTACAGACAGAAGGTAAAAGCCCTAAAGTCAGGTGCCCAGGTTCTGTAAAGTTAATTTCCTAAGTGCAGAACGTCGGGGGCACGGCGAGTATCGAACTCAGGACCTCTGGGTTTCGAGCGCAACACTCTACCAGTTGCGCCATGGAGTGGAGAGTGTCGGGCTTTGCCTATTGAGTCAGTTAGTCGAACTTGCTGAAGCTCGATGTTTCTGACTTCGATAGAAGAGATGCTGCTACAGTGAGCGTAGTTCAGTGCCTAGAAGTGGTCAACGGCCTTGCACTGAGCAAACTCGTTACAAAAAGTACATGTTGTAAGTTCTGAACATACCTTCTTGATCCCGAGTGTTTCCCACTGATGCACCAGCAGACTTTTGTTGTGGAGCATCTCGTCATGCAGTCCGGCGTTCCAGGCATCAATCACCTGTTGACCGGTTCCTCTGACTGTTGCGAACACCTGCTGCCAATCACAGGCTGTGGGGGGAACGAGTCATGTTTCAGCAAAGGTGATAGTTGATTGAACGTCATCTGTAAAATCTTGTAAACTTTTACATCAATACTTTAATGCTGAAATGATGAGTGTAGATTTTGTACATTGCCACGCAATTCAGGTTGGCTTTTGATTCACAAAATCGCATGATGAAACAACCTTAGCTTTAGTCTTTATCTAAAAATTATGACTAAGGTTAACGTTATTCAATCAGCAACGAAAATGGGATGTGGTTTGAGAGTGACACAGCATCTCTCGGTGTTACAACATAAATAACGTACTACCTAGTCTCTACCAGACTGACTACGTATATAATATATACGCTGATAGGGAGAATAATTTGCCAGGGGAGTTTGGGTACCAGAGGAGTTGGCTGGCTCCGGAGGGAAAACATGAACCTAAAACTTCACTCTCATTGCATTTGCGTCAAGCTTGCGCCACTGTGGAGTTCGACAGATACTCAACGAATTTTAGAGATAAAGTACTTTTCTTACTTTTTGTGTACTTTGTCGTCTTATAAGTCAAACTTTACCGTATTACCCAATATCTAACTTATACAAAAATCGGAGAGAAAAAAAAACAGTGACGCAATGAACGAATCATGCAGTGAACAAGTACAGTGGGAGTGCACATTAAGCGTGGGCTAACTCCCCTGGCCAATTTCCCGATATTTTTCCCCGAATTCTACGATCCCTGTACCCCACATGCATAAGGTCTGGTGGATACGTACTACCACAGTTTGGGCCCGCAGTGCCGACAGTACAGACGCACAGCGGTTCGCACGGCTGCCTCTCCTCCCCATCAGCCATCAGAACCTTCCGGGTGCACACCCCGCCGTTCTCACACGGGTTGATGAGGCGGGAGCACTCGTACCACAGGACAGAAGTGCAAGAAAGCTTGCACCGCCAGGCCCTTAATGCCGTTGCTTATTTCAAGTGTCAATAAAGCTTGTCTGTACGAAACGTCACGTGATTGGTCATTCTGACATGAGGAAGGCTATAGTAATTGTTTATTTATGTTTTGGGTTTGACTCGCGGCAATGGTACTTTCTAAGGTAGATTATATTTGCATAATTCAAAGGACGTACGGATAGTCATTAAGAAGTTGAAACTCACTTTCACAGTGTCGGCCGGAGTACCCCACCGGACAGACGCAGAGCGGGGCACACGGCGGCCGCTCTACCCCAGAACTCTTCAGGACCTTACGGGTGCACACAGCTCCGTTCTCGCAGGGATTTTGGTCGGAGCATTCGTGCCACCAGGCCTACGTGTATACATACAGATCCGAAAACATAGGATTAGGCTAGGCGAACAGTAGATAACATGAATTTTGTATGATACGTCGATGACGGTAAGATATTTTGGTAATAAAAAAAAAGTTAAAGTTAAAGTTACCCTTACATCTGTGCAGATGCTTTTGGGGTGGCGCCCATCTCCATTTCGAGTAGCCCTTGGGCCACACATGTGCAAGCCACTACAGCAGGGGGCTGGTCCGCTGGTAGTGATGTGTGTTTAACTTCCATACTCTTTCTCTTTAGTGCTGAGTGCTAAGCAGAGAAAGCAGCATGTACCATTTTTAAAGTCTTTGGTATGACCCGACCGGGGTTCGAACTCACGACCTACCGAATGCAAGGCGAACACTCTAATCACTAGGCCATTGCACCGGTTATTTTGGTAATAAGGCACGCTAAATAATAGTTACTCTAGCAATTGGATATCGTTTCCTTCATCCATAACTGGTTGCTCTATTAAGTATCATTTGACGTAAGATAAATAATGTTCTGGCAAAAAAATGTACTTTTGTTCGAAGTTAATTTTTTTTACACCTTTCGTTCAATGGATGGATTTCCATAATATGTAGGTTTTTGTTGCAGTATGATAGCTAGAAAACAAGCAATGATAATGTCCCCCTTGGTAAGTTACATTTCTTTTTGTAGGCTAATGAGAAAAGCACAACGTCGCATTATGCAGCAATTCTGTTAACATGCAAAATGTGTACATGAAACAGTAAATTTACCCTTATCATGTAAAATGAATAGCGGTCGTGGTACTCCCATCCTGAGTCTTGTCCGGTTCGGAAGGAAAAGTCGACAAGTCCTTGGAGATAAGTCTGATCGTTCAGCTCGCAAATTCCTTCCTCTTCGTAGTAGTTGTAGGACTGACAGCCTTTGGTGAGAAAGCAGAGCTGAGAGCACTGCAGCCGATGGGTAACCTTTAAAAGCAAATGTTTAAAGCAATCTTAAGATTTTTACCTTAGCCACTCGAACGAAAAGTCCCAGATGTAGCGGAAGTGTGAGGGGTATCTTATCTCTACCATGCCGCATATGTCTCTTGAAAGATAGTATAGATATGTTTTGTCCTGGCAAGACTGAATCCTAAGTTATTTACAAATAGTCAACAAAAATAATGCTAGATGTCAACATCTTAAGTCATATTTTACAGATTAACAGACCAATAGATTACGAATGCTGCTCAGGACCAATTTCTTACCTCATTTGTTCGCAATTAGACTGTTAATGCATGTCTCTGTAGCATGCGGTAACGCAACCCCACTGCTTGGCTGTATGGATCCAATACCGTGGATCTGTGTGACTGTGGTTCTGAGTTCGATCCCAGGGTCCCCTAAGCTTAGACATGTTGTAAAGGGTTGCATTCGTCTTTCGGAGCGGACATGGAATGGGGGTCCCGTGTTCGAGCACGTTAACAGCCCCATTACTCAGATTAATTAGGTACCCACTGGCTGCACTTATACACACCAAGGGGAAATTATACATTAGACGTAAACCGTACCTGGTACCGTTGGGTGAGATGCTTCGTCAGGCAGCAAAGGTTATGGCTTCTAACATTTTGATTTGACCTCTGATCTCCCACCTTCACTCTAAGTTACCTCAGTTCAGAGTCAGTTGATTTGTTACCTTTCTGTTTACGTATTGTACAAGATTTTTTGCTTATGTTTTTGTTTTTTGTTTGTTTATGGATTGTAGGACTCCAGGAATAATGTGATGCTACATTTAGCATCACTAATGGAGATCCCAATAAAACAAACAAACAAACAGCCTCGTTACTCAGATTAGGTACCTACTGGCTGCACTTATACACAAGGTGAAATTATACCTTAGACTTAAACCGTACCTGGTACCGTTGGATGAGATGCTGCGTCAGACGTGTGTTCTTTACAGGTTGACTGTTCACGTTTGTCTCCACCCTCCGCAGTATCTCCTCTTCAGTCAGATAACACAGACTCGACTGCAGAAGAGCAGCCGCAAAAAACACGTAGAACTGCAGCACCTTCATTGGTACGTTCCGAAGAGAACAGCTTTACAGGAAAACGTTTTGCAGCGTTTGTACCTCTTTCGGCATAGCATCGTCTTTGACGTAGTGTGCATATAACGTCATTGGCATTATTATTATTATTATTGGCATTAATCTATGTTTAGGTATGTAGGTGGTCCGTAGGATGGGTATTAGTATTGATAATGCTGTCTCTCACACACGCCAATTGACACTGTTAAGCGTCAAAACCTTTTACTTGTTGTCATTTGTTGGAAGAATACTTGATGAGATGCTTCTTTAATAGAAATCTGTAACTGGATCTAGACATGTTGAGCACTGGAGTACTATGCAGAACATTTTGTTTATCTTGGTCTTTTTTTTCTATTCGTGGCTTTTGTTCAATTAATAATGTACCGCATGTTACAGAAAAAATGCCGGCCATTTTTTAAGTATTCACACACAAAAGCATGCTCTTATCAGTTAATCTTTGAAGATGAGGTTCACTTGAGTCAATTTAACTTGAAATGAACGGTTTTCACATTTTATTGTCAGGTACTGAGACATGGGACTTAGCGATGCCATTGTGAACCGGCTACACTAGACAAAGTCTTTCTTCACACTTCCGTGTAGTATTGTGTCTGAAATAGGTTACGTCAACAAAGTCTATGTATGGTACTTTACAATCGGAAAGAGTAGGGGTGCGTCCTTCCCGATGTGAGTGGTTCAGAAACTACAGTCCTATGACCGCACCTGGGGCAATTACTGTCGGATTGAGGTCACCTGAGTTAGCACCGAATGACAGCTTGTTCCGGCCATTGTGACATATATAAGCTACCTTCTGCTTCAATTTTCTGATCTATCTAAATCACAGTACATGTATTGATATATTCGATAAAAAAGGTGCCACATCATAGTAACTTTAAACTATAATCTGAGCGCCAGGTGCTGAAATTTAGTCCGTTTGCATCTTATATTCTTTGTTAAAATGCTTTACTTCCTGTTTGAGATTATGTTACAAAATCAACGCGTTTTCCCTATCAATACTATAAATCTTTTTGATGTACATGTATGATAAGTACATGGAAAAAAATGTTACGGTATGTATACGTAAATGTTGCTAATAACAGATAACCACACTATGTTGGAATTCTGTGAAATCAGGATATCCTTAATACTCAAGAAATTCTAATGTGACGGTAAATGTTTTCTTGTACAATCACATCTGAATTCAGAAATCACGCAAGGAACTGATGGTTGCTCAAGACAGGGCGGGATTAACTGTGTAAAACGGACGGAACTGATTAATGTGGCTTGTGCCCGAATGTGGTTGCTGAGGACAACATGGGGTTTAAGCTATGTAAAATGGACGGGGCTGTTTTAATGCGGGTTGTGACTGGAGTTGTTGAGGACAGGGTAGAAATGTGTAACTAATATGTAACATATGGGACTGTTTTAATATGGCTTGTACCCGAATGTGGTTGCAGCGACACATGGTCTCACTGACAAGTTTGACCGTCTTTAGATTTCAATGATCAAGGGTTATTTGATCTTCTTGTACAAACCGGCGATAATACGAGCTATACAAATACTGAAATTTACACAGTATGTACACAGTTACACTCAGATCAGTAAGCAAATGTTGGTTTGTGCTTTGTATTTTTATTTGCCTTATTTGGAAAGATGATATACACTGTAAACGCACTGAATATTTCAATATATTTCATTTACCATCATCTTAATATAGTTATACTTGTACTTACTATGATAATAGCTTACTCTATACTACAATATTCGGTCTCACAACATTCATTAAAGGAACGTGATAGACAGTTTGCTATGAAATGCCATGTTTGCTGAACTGTTGGCCTCTCATTCGCAAGTCTTGATGTAGATAACCATGCGATCAGCTCTCCCAACTTGGCTGTCTGAAATTAAATGAAAAGGAAAGAAAAGAGAAAAAATGAGGCAATTATTGCATGTACTTGGCCGTTTGTTGAGACTAAGTCTAGGTGTGCAATTTATCAATTATGCTAATTTGTGTCTCTGTCCTTTTGCCATATGTAAAGTTTGTTCTGTACTTTCCACATGGGCGAAGAGCATAAAGCGTAAGACACCTTCATTCATTTATTCATTCATTGATTGATTGATTCATTGATTGATTCATTCGCATTCATTCGTATCCATTCGCATTCATTCGCATTCATTGATTAATTTGTTCATTCATCGATTGATTCATTCAACATCCATTTATTCGCCATCAAACTATTCATCCATCCACTCATCCATCCATTCGTCATTCATTCATTTAATAGTATATTGCTTCCTTCCTTCGTTCTTTTAGATCAGAACTTCACATTGAATTTACGCCATACGTAGATATCTTACCATGTAGGGGACTGAGATTCTTCACAAGACCAATTGTTATGCGACGTGGTTACAACTATATGTAACAATATGACCTAAATCAAAAGCTCCAGTAACAGAATATGTTGCGGCACCAACCGTCGTTCCAGTTGACACGTGCGGTTGACTTGGAGTACACGAGAGCCGGTAACTCCGGGTAAGACGCCCTCTCCCAGTCACAGACAGCCCCCGGTCCGGTCTCGCCTACAGCCAGCCATCCTTCGTCACCGGCACACCCGCCATATTGCTGGTTGATGTAGAAAGATCTGGAGAAACAGAGAGGTTTTTTTTTTTACAGTTCTCTGGGCAAATAGTTTTGCTAGGAAGATTAAGTGTGTGTGTGTGTGCGTGAGTGTGTATGTGTGTGTGTGTCTGTGCGAGCCCGTGTGTGTGCGTATATATAAGAAGTTTATTTGCAAGTTCGTGTCCGAGGGCTAATTGCAAGTACATGGTATAAACATAGTAGATATACAAAGGACAATGGCGAGTTATGAACAATATTCTACTGACAATACTAGTGTTGGCTATTTGTGTGAGTGTGTGAGTGTGTGTGTGTGTGTGTGTGTGTGTATGTGTGTGTGTGTGTGTGTGTGTGTGTGTGTAAGTGTGTGTGTGTGAACTGTGCCAATATGTTCGTGTGCATGTGTGTTGTGTCTTTGTAAATAAACTCCTTGACGTTTCTTTTCTTTTTTAGAAACGAGGTACAACCTGCGAGTCACAGGGTTCAGCTCTCCCTCAACAGAGAAGAAGTTCGCCGTCTCGCCAGGCAGGTCCGTCCATGGTGAGGAGAGCAGACGGGACTGGGAGAACCAGCTGGACTTGTCCGTGTTCTCTCCGTTGAAGATCATCTCCACATCCTCATCGCCAGAGGTTTCCAGTACAACTTTTACCTTAAAAACAAAGAGACAAATTCATTCTCTACGACATTTTGAGTGAAGTCCACAACTCTGTTGAAGATCATCTCGACATCCTCTTCGCCAGAGGCTTCCAGTACAACCTTTACCTTAGGAGTAAAGACAGTTCAATCTCTAAGAAGGCTGGATTTTCGTAAGGAAGTGTAGAGAGACATTCACAACTTTTCTTTAGTGTCACTGTCTGGAATAAACCAGCTGAACTTGTCTGTGTTCTCTCTGTTGAGGATCATCTCCACATCCTCTTCGCCAGAGGTTTCCAGTACAACTTTTACCTTGAAAATAAAGACAATTCAGTCTTCACAACTAGATAAGAAATGAGATGTTTTGAGCGATATCCATAACACTTTTTGTAGTGCCACGGCATTGGGAGAACCAGCCGAACTTGTCCGTGTCTTCTCCGTTGAAGATCATCTCGAAATCCTCTTCGCAAGAGATTTCCAGTACAACCTTTACCTTAGGAGTAAAGACAATTCAGTCTTCACAACTGGATTAAAAAGTGATTTTCTTTCGTGACATTCATCACTCTTCTTATTGTCAAGGGATTTGGAGAACCAGCTGGACTTGTCTGGGTTTTCTCAGTTCAGCATCACCTCGCCATCCTCTTCACCAGAGGTTTCCAGTGCAATCTTTATCTTAGAGCAATAAGAGAGGCCTAATAGAGGTGTTTTTATAATTTGCGTTGAGACACATGAGGACAATATGGTACTCCACTACACTCAAATACAAAGTACAGACAGAAGGTAAAAGCCCTAAAGTCAGGTGCCCAGGTTCTGTAAAGTTAATTTCCTAAGTGCACAACGTCAGGGGCACGGCGAGTATCGAACTCAGGACCTCTAGGTTTCGAGCGCAACACTCTACCAGTTGCGCCATGGAGTGGAGAGTGTCGGGCTTTGCCTATTGAATCAGTTAGTCGAACTTGCTGAAGCTCGATGTTTCTGACTTCGATAGAAGAGATGCTGCTACAGTGAGCGTAGTTCAGTGCCTAGAAGTGGTCAACGGCCTTGCACTGAGCAAAATCGTTACAAAAAGTACATGTTGTAAGTTCTGAACATACCTTCTTGATCCCGAGTGTTTCCCACTGATGCACCAGCAGACTTTTGTTGTGGAGCATCTCGTCATGCAGTCCGGCGTTCCAGGCATCAATTACCTGCTGACCGGTTCCTCTGACCGTGGCGAACACCTGCTGCCAATCACAGGCTGTACGTGGGGGAACGAGTCATGTTTTAATAGATGTGAGAGAAAATTCAACGTCATCTGTACAATCGTGCGATCTTAGATGTGAATACCTTAATGCTGAAATGATGAGTGTAAATTTTGTAAATTGCACAAAATTCAGCTTATTTCATCGTGCGATTTGGTGAATTAAATAAAGAGAATTAAAGATAACGTTGTTTAATCAGCAACGAAGATGGGATGTGGTTTGATTTCACTGACACAGCATCTTTAAAGCTTTCGATGTTACAACGAAAATAACTTACTTTGTACCTAGTCTCAACTTTGCTGTTATAGGGAGAACAAATTTGCCAAGGGAGTTTTGCTACCAGAGGAGTTGGCCGGACGCGGAAACATGAACCTAAGCGTGGACTGACTCCCTGGCCAATTTCCCGATTTTTTGCCGAATTTTACGATCCCCATACTGCCGTAGGAATGATTGGTGGAGGCGACTTACTACCACAGTTTGGGCCCGCAGTGCCGACAGGACAGACGCACAGCGGGTCGCACGGCTGCCTCTCCTCCCCATCAGCCATCAGAACCTTCCGGGTGCACACCCCGCCATTCTCGCACGGGTTGATGAGGCGGGAGCACTCGTACCACAGGACCTGGGGGAAATGGCAATGATGAACTTTTAAATTATTGCACGACAATTGTACACGGTACAAAATTTTTCCGGTCACAACTTTGACTGGACTAGCTGTGTCAATCCGAAAGGTTTAAGTTATTGTCTTTTCTGCCTTTTTGGTGCACAGCTGACATCACACGTGCACGGAGCTTTAAATCCCAACGGACGAGCTGCTAAAATCGCTAAAAAAAGGCCTATTAGTCGCCAGAACGTCGTCCGTACTTCTTTTGGCCGAAAATGCCCATTTGGAGCTCGTCAACAAGTCGGTCGAGCCCAGTTCTTGATTTGTGGTGGGGGCTTTTAAAAATTAGATCAACATAGCTCAATGTATCAAACTATCATATAGACTGAGTACACGCTACGTAACGATTCCATATTCTCTACATTTTGTAGCATTTGCTCATTTATTCACCATGTTGTGTCAAACAACAGATTTACCCTTGGAATGAAGAGCGAGTAGCTATCGTAGTAATCCCACCCGGCCCCCTCCACAGCGTCGAGCGGAAAGTCGTCCTTTCTCTGATCGCTCAGCTCGCACGTGGCGTCCCCGGCATGGTAGTTGTAGGACTGACAACCCGCGGCGAGGAAGCACAGCTGGGAGCACTGCACGCGGTGACTCGCCTGGGACAAAGAAGCAAGATAAATATTTTAACACTGTAATATTGCTTAGGTTGCCTTTAAGTCAAACAAAAGCTCGCACGTGGTGTCCCCGTCATGGTAGTTGTAGGACTGACATCCCGCGGTGAGAAAGCACAGTTGGGAGCACTGCACACGGTGGCTCACCTGGGACAAAGATGGAAGTAAAGGTGGGGTCACACATGCGTATACATTTAAGTCCATTTGAGGTGCGTATGAAGCTCTTAGTCTCTACCCGGCTCCTCAGGTCGCGGGAAAAATAGTACAAATTGGACAAATATAGATACATAACATGCCAGATGAGTTAGCTGACCGAGAAGTATGGTTAGCGACCCAGCTAACTCGTCTGACATGTTACCTGTTTACGTTTGTCCAATTTCTATTATTTTTCCAACGACCTGCGGGGCCTGGTGGAGGCAAATACTCCCATACGCGCCTCATAAGTATATACGCAGGTGTGACCCAACCTTTAGGAGAAAAGAAACTGTTGTAAAATGTACGTACGTCGAGGTTTATTTCATGGTTTCGCTGTTCAACGCGCACAGACAGGGCTGCCAATATAACATCTGGCTCTTAAAAAGGGAAAGCCCTGTTGCCTTCAATAATAATGTGTGTTTGGCTTCTAGTTCTACTGATGTAACGCGTCACAGGTTTAAAAAAATTGTAGCTATCGAGAAATAATAGATTTAAAAAACAGTAAACAGAATTTATGGATTAGAACACAAGAATATGACGTATACATCGATGAAGGTTACACATCCAGGTGATAATTATAAGATAAGCCAAATAGATATTACTCAAGCAACTGGCTATGTGTAATATCAAGTACATACTACTAACACAGTGGACTACTACTACTACCGCAAACCCATTCTTCAGCAATCTCTGACGGCGCCTCTGTACATAGCTATGGTATTTCTAGGATATTTCAATATGCTGCATTGCACATATTCTATGTTTTTCACGTTTGTCTTTGTTCATATGGGCCGATGAGTGCCTGAAATAAAGAAATTATACTACTTACATTGTAGCGACCCATGATATGTACCACCAGACGAGTGTTCCCCACCGGTGGGATGTTTACTTCACTCTCCACCCTCCGCAGAACATGCTCCTCGCTAAAAACGCACAGGCCCGACCGCACAGCCATTAAACCCACCACAAGAGTTAGATAAAATCCATGCGACATCATCCGGTACGTAGCTATAGTTAGCAATGCCTGTCCGAGTTTTTACTGTACGTTTGGTATTTTACTCAAATTACTGAGTTCCGGTCTTGCAGTAGATCTTTCCAGTTGTGTAGATGTATTTTGTTGGGAGACGTTTCAGTTCTTTGGAAGACGTCGTTGACTGACGGTATTGTAGTTTGAAAGAGCAACGCCTCTCGAGTGTTTAACTGAACCCGCTTTACCTCTTGGTAGAATATACGCTCCCGTCAGCGTTAGCCAAACCTTAGAAGTGATAGCTTGAACGCACAGGGCTAGAGAGAACGTGATGTTTAGATGCACGTAAGTGTCAAACGAATGCAGCTTATGTCAACAACAGGGGGTATTAAAAACAAGTAAACCTATGATCTAAGCACACTTAAATTATTCATTCAAGATTTGTGACCGGTTCACAACTCTGACAAATACAGGATAAAAATGTGTGATTATCGATGGTCTTGTTAGGAAAGGTGTGTTTAG
Organism: Branchiostoma floridae; assembly: GCF_000003815.2. NCBI lineage: Eukaryota > Metazoa > Chordata > Leptocardii > Amphioxiformes > Branchiostomatidae > Branchiostoma > Branchiostoma floridae. The sequence goes on along the minus strand of NC_049986.1, from coordinate 23,219,586 downwards.
GTACATTACAACAATATAAGATAAAGCGAAGATGTTGAACCAAGTGGTTGAACACATCGGCGAGGCTGTTTTTTTTTATGGCCGATATCTTATTCATCTGAAAAAAAAAAACTTGTTGACAAGGATGTGCATTTTTGTGTGTTTTTAACTGTTTTTTTCTGTCTTTGGTGAGCCGGAATCAAAGGGTATTAAATTTAAGAAAATATTTTTTTCTCTGTTTTGTTGTTGATGATTTGCAGCTTTGTCCATGCATGTATGTGTGCATTCGACTGAAAGCAGTATTATTCTTTCGAATGAATATTTCAAGACTTTCGCAGGCGAGATTTACTTGGACAAAACGCGGAACGAACGCTTAACAAAGCAAGTGAGAAAAAGCAGCACCGGTATTGTTAAAACAAATTTAAAGGAAAAGGAAATTTAAAGCACACTGAAGATACCTGATACGTACTGTGACGTACCAACAGTTTGTTTCTTGAGTCAGACATTCTTATGGTCGTCAGATGAAACGGAAGAAATGTTTTATGTATTCATGAGATATAACCGATGGCAAAAAAGTAGGAATATAGATGAAAAGATATCAAAACCGAACGATCCACTGCGGTACCCGGTAAAAAGCCGCTGGGGGCCCCGAGTTGTCAAACCTAAGGTCACCTAACCCTCGTTTTCCTGTGTCCTTCCCACCTAAATATCAATAGGATGCGTTTGAAGCTTTTCGAGTTATGCTTGCAACACACAGACACCAAAAGCATTTCATAACCTTCTCGACGAAGATAATGAAACATGACAATGCATTGAAAAGAATACTGGCACTTTGTGATGGTGACTGAAACCATCGCCACCTAGCGATAAGTGTCAGAACTGCATTGACCTAGACGGAACCAAGATGGCTGCTCTCTGGCGCTGTGCGACCGGACCCAGGCTGTTCAGAATCCCCGCCAACAGCGAGGGAAAGGTAAGTGTGGGGTTGGAAAGGAAATAGAATCACTGTAGGGACCACAATCTAACGTTTGCGAAAACTATGGACGGTCAAAGCAAGGATTTAGGCGTTTGTTGGTCATTTCAAATTGTCATTTCGATGGTGAGGGAGGGGGGCGATTTCAGTGAAAATTTATCATTTTTTTGCCGCCTTATGTAATCAGTTGGACGGTAAATACATTGCTGATGGAGACATTTATATTCTCAAACAACTAGAGTACTATAAGAATAGATCTACGCCATGAAATTCTCCTATTGTATGATATCGATATAGAAGAAATAATCATATTTTGGGGGAGGGGGTTGGGTTCGGTTTCACTTTCTATTAGGCTAGGCGGGGCATCAAAAAACTGTGTCATCGGTATTTCCATGTAGAATGACGTCATGTTAGCTACAACGTGGAAGTGACCTGCAGGTCAATTTTGGCCAGTCATACTGGTGTGTGTACTAGTAGAAAAATGTACATTATGACTCTTGGGCAGACAGTTGTAAACAATATGGTGATTAATAATTCATGTTCTTATTGGGTGTCAGACACAATATCAAACACATTATCAGATGTAGGCTAATTGATACATACATTGTATACAGAATGTACATGTATCACGCGCGGATCCAGGGGGAGGCGCGCAGGGCGCGCGCCTCCCCCTTCAGCTGGCAAAAAAAAAAAATGGCAAGATAAACCAAGGCTACTAGAGGTCTTCGGAAGTTACGTCAAGAATATTGACAACGTTATAAAACTAATTCGCTTATTTGAAAGGAGATTTTCTGGTACTTATTTAGAGAAACTTGCAGTTTGCAATTACTAGTGGGTCTTTCGAGTCACGTAAACATACGGTAAAGGCCCGGGGACGGAGCGCGGCCGCATCAATTTCTCCCCAAGAAACTGGTGGGTCGCTGCAAGCCAAAATCGGCGCTCAAAAATATAGAAAGAACGTCGAAATTTTGTAAGATCTCCAGAAAATCAGCGGAAGTTAATTATTTTTGATGAACTGATGATTTCTATCGTCCGTCATCGGCTTAGAGAGACGCAACCCGCCTTGGGAAAATCGGCGTCGTGCGCCGACACCCCCCTCCCCACTCCAGTTCTGATCAGTCGCCGCGGTGACCGTGCTGACGTTTTTGTTGTCATTTCCCCCCGATTTATATATAATAATCGTCATCAATTGCCACCGCAGAAGCAAAAAGAGTCCGAAATATATGCATTTTCAAATGCGTAAGACACTTTTAAAATCGTCTCCGGCAAGCCACTCAGATCCCACGAGATTTCTATGCGATTTTATAGGAGCGCGAGCCGCTTCACGGAGAAAGGCAAATCGGCAGCCAGGTACAAATAATTTTGCGATATTGTTTGTGTAGCGTGGCGTCATTTATGAATATTAAGAAGGAGGAACTATCCTTCGTTAGGTTTGTCCTCAGTTGTAGTTGCTAAAAATAGTAAAAGATGCCCCTGAAGTGAACTAGACAGCCACAGACATGACAAAAAGTTAGTGTTAGTTTGCTTCTCAAATTTGCTCAGATATGGCTCTAAAATGCACCAGAGAGCCTCTATTTCTTATAAATTTTCTGGGGGAGGCCCCCCATACCCCCCCAACGAGAGGGGGGAACCCCCCTCTCGTGCTCTCCCCCCGCGCAGCTTGCGCTGCGCCGCCGCGGCCTTCGGCCGCGTCATGGTGCGCGCCCCCCCCCTTAGCAATTTTCTGGATCCGCCGGTGTGTACAATAAAAGGTATGCAAATTACAATCACATTTGGGGCCAGTTCTTTGTTGTATTATGGCAAGTTATATTACATATTTATATATTTTTGTGTGCTTTTTTGATGGGTAATAGAATTTATGTACATGTAGATGTAGACACCAGAACTAAGTGCCATATCCACCCAAAAGCAGG